>NW_012148108.1:681934-686146 GCF_000956105.1 Propithecus coquereli | reverse complement strand
AAAAAAAACATCTTCATGGGCCTTCCAGTCATTAACTATCCTTCCTTTCTGGTAACCACTATCTTGACTTCTAACATTATTAACAAGTATTAATTAGTTTGCCTGTTTTTGTACTTAGTAGAAATGGAATCATATGGTACATATTCTTTTTTATGTCTAGGTTTTTTCACTCAGCATCACTCTGTGTGTGTGGTGTGTGTGTATAATTCGATGTAGCACTAATACATTTCACTGCTATATAGTATTTCATTGTAAGACTGTACCACAGTTTATTCTTTCTACTTATTGATATTTGGGTTATTGCCAAGTTTTTCTCCTCATTATGGATAATGTTATTTTGAACATTCTTTCACATGTTTTTTGGGTGCATATATGAAATTAGTCCATTTCTACTGAGTTTATAGCTAGGAGTGGAATTCCTCGGTAAGTGGGCACGCATACATGTTCAGCCTCAGTAGACATCACCAGCAGATTTCCAAACTGGTTGTACCAGTTCATACCCTTACCAACTCTTCGTATTGCCAGACTTTAATCTTTATCATTCCAGTAGGTGTATGGTATGTTATTATGGTTCTAGTTTGCATTTCCCTAATAATTTATGAAGTTGAGCATCTTTTCATTTGTTTATGGGCTATTTCCCATTTCTTTACTGGATGGATTGTCTGCCTTTTTCTTACTGATTTTTTAGGAGTTGTATATATTCTTAATACAAGTCATTTGTTATGTATATTGCAGATACCTTCTTTTCATTTATTTATTTATTTTTTTGAGAGAGTCTCACTCTGTTGCCTGGGCTAGAGTGCCGTGGCTTCAGCCTAGCTCACAGCAACCTCAGACTCCTGGGCTCAAGTGGTCCTCCTGCCTCAGCCTCCCAAGTAGCTGGGACGACAGGCATGTGCCACCACACCCGGCTAATTTTTTCTATTTTTAGTAGAGACAGGGTCTCGCTCTTGTTCAAGCTGGTCTCCAACTCCTCAGCTCAAGCGATCCTCCCAGCTCGGCCTCCCAGAGTGCTAGGATTACAGGCGTGAGCCACCAGCCCTACAGCTATCTTCTTAACTATGGCTTGCCTTTCTTCCCTTTCAGTGATGTCTTTTAACAGAAATTTCTAGTTTTAATGCACTTGAGTCTATTAATCTTTTTCTTTGTGTTTAGGGCTTTCTTGTCTTTGATTTTTTTTTTTTTCCTAAATAGTCTGGTGAGCAAGGTAAATGGCAATATAGAAATAAAAACGTATGTGATTCTCAGGGATGGTACATCAGCTGGGCTGAAAGTACTGTGTGCTTATGTATTAATTCGCCCAATTTTCTAGTATTGCACAAAAACTAAAGAGAAATCTCAAAAAATTCCAGAAAGATTTTAAGCAGTGGGAATGACAGTTTGGAATAGGAATGACAAGTTGCCTCTCAGTATGGTCAGTCATGGTATGATCTTTGAATAAACATAGTAGAAATAATAATAGCTAACATTTTTGAGAAGACGTGTGGGCCAGGCAATGTGCTAAGTGCTCCATATATGTCAGCTCACTTAATCCTCACAACAGCCCAGTACTTGGGGATAATTACTACTCCTATTTTGTAGATACGGAAACAGAGGCTGGAATTAGTTAATAACTTTCCTCAGGCTTGAACCCTGGCTCCTAATGACCACGCTATCCTAAGGGAGCAAAACGAAATTGTGGCAGATCATGTTATGATAAACGTGCCCATGCTGCCGCCATTCTTTTGTCAATACAGTTTTGTTTTGGTTTAGATTTTTTTTGCCCAGTGAGTGGGGTGCGGTAGGAAGAAGCAATTTATCCTAAATGGAAATGTGGACGTTACTGGTCTGTTGGTTAGAGATGATTTGTTACTCACAGCCTCTGTTTTAAAATGTTACTTTCTTTTTTTTAATATATTTTATTGTGTATATTTGAGGTTTATAACATAATGTTATAGTATACATATAGATGGTAAAAAGGTTACTATAGTGAAGCAAATTCACCTGTCATCTTCCATAGTTTACTTATTTTTGTGACAAGAACAGCTAAATCTACTTAACAAAAATCCCTAATACTATAAAATTTTAACTATAGTCCTCATGTTGTACATTAGATCTGTAGTCCCAAACCCCCGGGCCATGGCCCAGTACTGGTTTGTGGCCCGTTAAGAAAGCAGGGTCCTGCATCACCGCCTCAGCTCTGCCCCTGCCTGGGGCCCCGCCCCCCATCTCCCCACCTTCCCCACCTGCTGTTTGTGGAAAAATTGGTGCTCCTGATGATAGAGCCATTTGGTTCTTCAATTATTCAAGTCTACCAAGGCAAAGTCACACCTGTGACACAAGGAAATACATGAACACCCTAACAACTCAATTGCTCGTCTCCTCAAGTAGCCGTAAATAAGGCCACCGCTGGCCCAAAACGTTGGAATGCCAAAATGAACACAATTTCTAAGTCAACCAATAAAACCCCACCCGTATCAGTATGGAAAATTATTTTTTCCCGATGCAGTGAGGCTATTTTGGCAACCAAAAGAAAGCCAGCATAGAAAAACGACATGAGACTTCTCACAACCTGGCTAAAAAGCTTGGGACTGAATTTTTTTGCAGGTTTCTCCCATTGCTAATGCCAGTTACTTCACTGTCAGAACCCCAAGGAGATAAGGATGCTGGTCAAACACCCCAATTTCTTTGGCCTGGGGCCTTACCCGGTTAGTTTCCAGGTCTGATTCAATTAGGACACTGCCTCTGAAGGGTGAGGTAGAAGAAAGCAGACACTTGATGTCCTACAAGATTTGGGGTGACTTGAGCATGATTAAAACACACATACCAGGATTTCAATAGAAAATACGCAACAGGGTTTGTCTTGCCACAGTCATTTTTTATGCATTTAAATAAATAAATAAAGCCCAGAAAAACGGCCACTTCAAATTTTGAGATGATCCTGAGAAGTCTTTATATGCCACCGTGAAAAATAAATTCATCCCTTCGAAACAAAACATATTTCTTCCCACCAAATTAAACTATCTGCTAAAGTGTTTTCCTTAAAACAAATTCAAGTGTTTCAGAGACTTGAGTTTGTCCCCAAGCCAACAGCACTGACTACAAAGTAAGTATGCCCACAGATTAAGAGTGAACTTAAGTCTGTAACTGTGGTGGAAGTGATGGCACGTGACTGCCAAGGCTGGGTCATAAAAGGCAATGCAGCTTCTGCCCACTTCCTGTCTGAGAAGGTTCAGATCTTTTGTTCATTTTTTAATCATGTTGTTTTTCTGCTATTGAGTTATAAGAGTTCTTTATAAATTTTGGATATTAACTCCTTACGCAGTTTGAAAATATTTTTTCCGTGTCCTTAGGTTGCCTTTTCATTTTGTTGATTGCTTTCTCTGCAGTACAGAAGCTTTTTAGTTTCATGTAGTCCCATTTGTTTATTTTTGCTTTTGTAGCCTGAGCTGTTGGTGTGTCATATTCAAAAAATCACTGCCAACACCAGTGTCAAGGAGATTTTCCCCTAAATTGTCTTCTAGGAGCTTTATGGTTTCTGGTTTTACATCTAGGAACTTTATCCATTTGAGAGTTGATTTTTGTGTGTGGTATAAGATACAGGTCCAGTTTCATT
Source organism: Propithecus coquereli (assembly GCF_000956105.1). NCBI lineage: Eukaryota > Metazoa > Chordata > Mammalia > Primates > Indriidae > Propithecus > Propithecus coquereli. Next base: position 682,551 of record NW_012148108.1, on the reverse strand, counting down.
CTCCTGCAAGTGGACATCCAGTATTCCTGGTACCATTTGTTGAAGAGACTGTTCTTTCCTCATTGTGTCCTCTTGGTGCCCTTGTCAAAAATGAGTCAACCATATGTGTTTAGATTTATTTGTGGGTTCTCTATTCTGTTGTACTGGTCTGTGTTTCTGTTTTTATCCCAGTACCATACTATCAAAACCTGTTTTCTGTCATTTCTTCTTTCTCTGAGTACTACATGTACAGATCAAAAGCCTTAAAAATGGCTGTGTCCCACGGCCCAGGAATGTTCTTAACTCTGGAAAAGGAAGAGGAGGAAATCAAGGTGGGGCACACGGTCTCAAAGGAATTTGGTAATGTTCTGTATCCTAACTATGAGTGCTCATTTTTTCTTTATTATTCTTGAAGGTTCTTGGGGGGAAAATGAACTTTATCCTAAAGGGTAATCAGTAATGCATTTATATATATATTTTTTTTTGTTTGTTTTTTGAGACAGTTTCACTGTTTTGCCTGGGCTAGAGTGCTGTGGCGTCATCCTAGCTCACAGCAACTTCAAACTCCTGGGCTCAAGCGATCCTCCTGCCTCAGCCTCCCAAGTGGGGCACACGGTCTCAAAGGAATTTGGTAATGT
>NW_012148108.1:636430-681759 GCF_000956105.1 Propithecus coquereli | reverse complement strand
GGCCTAATGCATTTATATTGATGTACAAGGTATTCATTATATTAATAGCATTGTTTATAAAGTCAAAAAGATCAAAAACATTCTCACTTTATGCTACTTAGCAGAGTGGTTATATTATACCTTTCATAGGATGGAACATTATACCCTGTTGAAAATGCATAATTCTTAACTTCAGAAAATACTCATGGAACATTGTCAAAAATAGGATTAAAAATCTATAGAATGATTCTGCTTTTGCCTCAGATCTACATATGTACATTAAAAAAGACCAGGAAGTTATGCAAGTAGTTTTTTAGTTTTTGTCTTTGTACTTGCCTGTATATTCCATTTTTGTACAAGGAATATAGATTATATAATCAGAAAAAGTTTTAAATAAAGACAGCATTTGCTGACCAGTTGAGTGGAACAAAAATTGGCTCAGCAATTTAAACTAACCATCTATATAATCAGGGGGCTCTCACTTCAGACAACATAGCGGACTGGATAACCTGAACAACTCTCTAAATGATAACTAATATGCTGGATGAAGATCTTGAAGGTTTTACTTCTGCAATTTCTGTCAGGAAAATCGAGAAACTGCAGAGGTAAAAATCAAAGTAAAAGCAGGTACCCTGTAAAGTAAATGAGTTATACCTGTTAACATGGATGGGTCTCTTTTTTTTTCTTTTTAATTATATGATGCCCAAGTCTGTGACATTGATCTCAAAAACATTGAACTACAGATACAGAAGCAAGTCACAGAAGAACACATTAAGTATGATTCTATTTATATACTCAGAAACATGCAAACGGTTGTTTAGTGATACATAGAAGTAAAACTAAGGAAAAGCAAGCAAATCATACAATATAAAATTCACACAGGTGTGCTTTTGGAGGTGCAAAGTGTATGAGATCTTGGAGGAACACACAAAGCACTCTTAAGGTAGTGGTAATGTTCTTCTTTAGCAGATGTATTTTACACAGTGTTTATTATTTTTTTAAATTGCATATCTATGGGAGAAGTAATGGTGCGAAAATGGAATTAAGCATGTAGATTTTGTAGGTAGTTCAATTTCTTACTTGTTGTTTTGAATAGTGAGTAGAAAAAATAAAAAGTTTTTTCCCTACTCTCACCTCCATGATAATCAACACAGAAGACTAATGTGACCAACCAAGCAACTGGTTCTGCAACTGACACCAACTGGGTATCCTCCAAAACACTGCGTACACTAGTTTATTATAAAGGATGTCACAAAGGATACAGATGAAGAGATAATGTATAGGATATGGAGGATGAGGTAGGGAGCTTCCATGCCCTCTCTGGGCACACCACCCTCCAGGAACTTGCGTATGTTCAGCTATCTGGAAGCTCTCCAAACTCTGTCCTTTTGAGCTTTGTGGAGGCTTCATTACTACGTGGGCATGATTGATTAAACCACTGGCCATTGGTGATCAACTTAACCTTCATTCCTCTCCTCTCCTTGGAAGTTGGAGGGTGGGGCTGGAAGTTCTAACTGTCTAATCCTGCCTTGGTGCTTCCTGTGAGCAGCCTTCATCCTGAAGCTACCTAAGGGCTGCCTGCCATCAACTCATTAGCATACAAAAAGACATTAATTTGGAAATTTTAAGGAATTTAGGAGTTACGTGCCTGAAAACAAGGTCCAAGACCAAATAGGTATTTCACAATCTCACAAATGGATAATGCATGTACACACATATGAATGTTAAAATCAGCTTTTCTAGTTCCCTGTTAAAATAATTCTGTTATTTTACTGGGATCATGTTAAGCTTCTAGATTATTTATAAAGAATTAACAACTTTATACAAGTATGGGCTTTTCCATTTATTCTGGTCATTCTGTATCTCAGTAGTATTTTTAAATTTTTCTTCATGCATATTATTATGTACATTTCTTGTTTTGCATGTATGTATGTGTATATATACACACATATATGTGTACATATGTATACAAGTAGTCCTCAGTTTGAACAATAGCATGGGGCAGTAAAAATGACCAGTGACCATGCAAGCTGGAACCATGCAAAGTGATCTTAATAATAAATGGGGAAAATTACAATTGTTCCATCAACTTTAAATTTTTATCTTAAAACATCAAAACCTCCCTTACTGTCAGTTATAAATATATAGGGAAATGAAAACTAGGAAAAGTAGTATTTATTTAGAACTCTATGTTTCTGAGTCAGTTTTCTGTTGCCATAAAAGAATATCTAAGATTGGGTAATTTATAAGAAAAGACTTCTTTTTAGCTGAAGTTCTACAGGATAAGTTCAAGGGCATGGCCCTGGCTTTTGATGAGGGCTTTTATGATTTGTCACAACAAGGCAAAGGTGAGAAAGGACGAGGACACGTGAGGAGAAAAACTGAGGGGCGTCCTGGCTTTATAACAACCCACTCTCTCGGGCACTGATCCATGCCCATGAGAACCAGTCCATTCTCAGAAGAGCAAGAACTCATTACGGCGAGAACAGCACCACGCCACATGCTTCCCGCTGGGCCCCACCTCCCAATATTGGGGGTCAAATTTCAGCCTGAATTTTGATGGAGATAAACCATATCCAAACCATAGCACTGTGTCTTAGTCTCTTCAGACTGCTGTAACAAAATACCTTAGACCAGGTAATTTATAAACTATGTAAGTTTATTGCTCACAGTTCTGGAGACCAGGAAGTCCAAGATCAAGGTACCAGCTGATCTGGTGTCTGGTGAGGGTTTGCTCTGCTTCAAAGATGGTGTCCTCTTGCAGCAGCATCCTCACACAGTGGCAGAGGTGCTCCCTCAGTCCTTTCATGAGGGCACAATTTCGTTCACAGGTGTTCCACCCTCAAGACGTAGTCACCTTCCAAAGGTCCCACCTCTTAATACCATCAGCTTGGGAGTTAGGTTTCAACATACGAATTTCAGGGGCTTGCCCACATGTATTCAGATCATAGCACACTGTAATTAAAAACATAGAAACTTTGAGAATTAAAGGTTTTTTTTAATCTCTTTGTAAGAAACTTGTCAAGAGTAGTTTGAACACTACCTGCCTTCTCATTGTGTCCCTTATGATGTGGAGTGAGCATCCTTTCTATGCTGTGGCAGATTGTGAGTTCTAAGCATGGGTCAGCGTTCAGTATTTTATCCTTTGCCCTTTTGGTATCATGAAATATTTCTAAGAGTTCCTTTAATGTGGAATTTTTGGCCAGCATGACTCCCTTTGGGAACTGCTGGCCTCATCTGTGTCATTGAATTCACCTTCACCAAGATCCTCTGGCTTCACATACAGAGTTTCTTCAGTGGCAGCATTCCTGTGGTCAGCTGTGTGCTCCGTAACTTATTTACGTTTGTGTCTAAATGTGCTTCCAGCATTATCACTTTTTGGTTTTTTGCCACATTTCTATTTTGTTGGCCAGTTCTCCTCTTTTGATTATCCATTTTTGTAAAGTGTCACGTGGGTTTCTCCCTGGGAGACAAGGAGATAACACAACTGCATGCTTTGCCGTCTGTGAGTGAACTGAATGGAAGCACAATGACCGATCACAGACTTCGAAAGGAGGGACGTCACTGGCCACAATGCCTCTGTTTACACAGGGGACTGAAGAGCTGCCAGTGAGGCCTGTGCTCTGTGATTACTCACGGTTAGCATACCTATGCCAGTTAGTAACTGAAATTTGAACCGTGCCATTGGGTGACAGTGACGTTTAACTAAGCCATGGTAACAAATTCATGCATATCAGAACCATGCAAAGTGAGGGCTCTCCACACACGAACACACATGGGCTTATTCCTGTGTATTATTTTTTCCATTGCTATTGTTTTTTCCTTCTTCCTAGCATTTTAATATTGTTGTTTTTATATAGGAAAGTTGTTGATCTGTATGGAATGTTAGCTTTATGCCCTAATTGAGTTGTCTTATTATTTGTAACAGTTTTTGCTTTTCTTTTGGCTTGTCAACTTATGTAACTATATAATCTGCAAATAATTTCTCACTCTTTCCTTTATACTTATACCTCTTCTTTCTTTCTCTTGTCTAATTGTACTGACTAGTACCTCCGTAATACAAAATAATAAGGATAGCAAACACTCTCATTTTGTTCTTGGGCTTAATGGAAATGCTTCTAGTGTTTCCTCATTAAGCTTTATATACGAGGTTTGGCGTTGAGATAGATATATTTTATCATGTTGAAGAACTACCTATCTACAGTATTTTGTAGAGAAGTTTTATCAAGAATATATATTGGTGTGGAAGAGAAGGGGGAAGCTACTAAAAAAAAAAAAAAAAAAAAGATCGTACGTTGCGTTTAGTACCTCGGGTTTAGCTGTCGTCAGCTTGGTCTAAGTGCCTCCTGAGTGTGGTGGTAGGAAATACATAGCTGTACCCGTGGAGCATATTTGTTTAAAAAAAAAAAAAAAGGAAGAAGAAGAAGAAGAATTTTTAAAAATCTGACCTTGAATCTAGTGAAACCTCTAGATCAATGATTCTCAACCAAAGGTGTTCTCCCCCTGCGCCAGGACATTTGGCAGTGCCTGGAGACATTAGTGTTTGTCACACCTGGGAGAGAGGCTGCTACTAGCACTTGGTGGGTAGAGGCCAAGGATGCTGCTAGACAACCTAAAATGCCTGAAACAGCCCCTACAACAAAGAATTATCGAGCCCGAAATGTCGAGTGCTGAGGTGGAGAAACCCTTTTCTGGATCTCACTGCCTGTTACAAGAAATGTGAGGGAGACGGGAACAAAATGAACTACGTCATCAGAAAGTCATCGGTGCAGTCCCTACTGTGAGAAATTCTGCAAGCCAATGACCTGGCATCTTCAACATAGAAATGTATGATTAAAAGAGACTTAAGTATATACCAGCCAAATACAATACACGGATCGTGTTTGGATCCTAAGTTGAAAAAGTCATTTCTAAAAAAAAAATCAGGGAAATTTAAGTCGCGAGAATACATGAAACAAGATTGGCAAAATTCCAATAATTATTGACACTCGGTGATACAGACTCATTATACTTTCATTTATAATTTTGTCTTTGTTTAATAATTTTCATAAGTTTTTTAATGGATATTGAATTTTTTAGATTATCTCAGCAACAATGAAAATACGACTTTTCTGATCCTTCAAATGGTGAATCATTAGTAAATTTCCTAATATTGAACTGTCTGTAGTCCTAAAATAAGCATCCCCTAAAAGAATGAGCATATTCTGGTGCACAAAATAGTTTGTGGACTATGTTCTCAATGATTTTATCAAAAGCCTTAGGTGCCTAAAATTCTTATACAAAGATGATTGTCAACTTTTAGAATTACATTAATTCCTTTTTGCTTTCTTAAGAAACAGAGTGATATAAAGTATTAATTTTGTAAGTTTTTCTTTGTGTGTGTGGTTAAATCATTTAAAGATTTTTTATATTACTATATTAGAAATCTTCCCAAATATTGTAATAGCTAAAATAATCTGAGATAATTGTCTTGATTCTTACAAATTCCTTGTAATATAAAATACCTCCTTTCATTGACTGATTGTAGGACATCCATTCTAGGATCTCTCTGAAACGGATACGCCTCTGAGAATCAGTGACATCTTGGACTCAGTGAAATATGATATGTCTGATAAGGCTTCAGAAGAACTTTAATAATTGTTATAGAATCATTATAATATTTTAAATGATACTATGGGACCGTTCTGATTTTACTCTTGCCTGCCTGTCCTTCAGATGCTCTTTGTGTGGGTATGTGTGCAGCCACCCTCCCTCTTTGAAGTCTCACATGTGGAAGCACGCGAGTGACCAAAACTATAACTACGAACAAGTGAACAAGGCTATTAACGACGCGATTTCACAGAGTGGCAGGTATCTGATCTCCCCTCCCTTTACTGCTATATATAAACTAAAGCTAGGATTAAATCTACTAGTCCTACGTTATATCCCACTCAAAGTTTGGTGTGTTTTGTTTTGTTTTGAAGAGTTCTGGGGAAATCGCCTGGAAAGACTTTATTAAACAGCAGTGAAGAGAAAGCCGATCCTATCACTGGAAGTTCAGAAAATTTGGTGTCATCTTCAGAACTGATTTCCCAGGCTCCCAGTGACGTTGTAGGTCCCAACGAGAACGAGAAACTGAGCCCTACAAATAATACCTCATATAGTTTAGAAAAAATCTCCAGTCTTGCCCCTGCTGGTATGGAATATTGCGTTTTACTCTTCTGTTGTTGTATCTGTGGTTTTGAATCAACCAGTAAAGAAAATCTCTTGGAGCACATGAAGGAGCACGAGGGTGAAATTGTAAACATCATCCTAAACAAGGACCACAACACAACGCTAAACACGAATTAATGGAATAATTACTCGAAGAGGAAAACAGAGGATTCCCTTGAACCACAGTTTCACCTTTGCACTGTCAAGTAACTTAACAGACACAGAAGAAATAGTTGGTGTGATGTTTGAGAAATGACAGGTGTGACTTTGGAACCAAACTTGTAATCTAATAAAAGGAATTCCAAATGGATAAGCATTAATGATACTTAAATATTTTGAGTGAGGGGAAGTGGGTTGAAGAGGAAGCAAAGATGTAATCCTGTATTAACTCTCTGTCACCTCTTCTTAGTGTTGAGTGTATTTATTAATTAAAGCTTATTATAGTGTAGAAATGCAAGCAAAAGAGTGAAGAAAGGGATTTTCAGGATCTGTTCTAAAACTTGTTATAAAAGTGTCACAGTCTTAAGCAGAGCTTAGTTTTCTTCTCAGTTTGACATACCAGCTCTAGAATGACAGGCCTCCAGTGAGAAATGGGAGGCAGCTCTTGTTTTTTTGGTTTTTTGGGTTTTGGTTTTGGTTTTGGTGTCACCAACAGAGTCCAGAAGGAAACAGATAATTAGAGGGCTTTGAACTTACATCCCTAAATTGATAGGAATTAATGATATATTCAATCTAAGTTATGTTCCTTTCCTCCTTAGAAAAGAAGAAAGACCTGTCAATGCAAATCTGTGTTGTAAGCAGGCATTTAAGAAGTAAATTATTGTCTTAAATTTACAGTGAATTTCTTGTGCTCAAAGGAGGAAATAGGTGAATTCCCATCAGACTCAAACCAAAGCTCAAGTCCATAGAAATGGTAACCGGTTGAGCTCAGTGCACTTCTCAGAGGTTCTTTTCAGAGTGTGTGTCAGGACGTGGCACACTTTCTCCATAGTTACACAGGCCTTCTAAGCTCTCTGCTAAATGAGACCATGCTCATTATGTGAAAATGTCTGTTAAAACAGCAAAGTATGAAAATTTGCATTTGGTCATCAGGCCTTGAAAATAGTTTGAACTATTTCCAAAAATCACTTGTAGGATGGAGGGGTGAAGCTCAGAAGCTCCTTAAAAAGAGTACTGCTATTGAAATTTTCCTTCCTGGAGTTTTTTAATGTAGTTGTATTTAGCAGAAGAGGAATAACCAAATGTGACTGGAATATAGTAAAAATTCAGGTTGTTTATAAAAATCTTAATAACAGCATTTGCCAAGTCCATAGGACTTCCATCTAGGAAATTCCATTTTGTTAGAGTGTGATAGCACATAGGGCAAACCAACTATAAAAGTGCTTTTCCATTAAAACTTGCCACCAAATAGATGTGATCTCCTTATTACTTACACATTTTGTATTATAATTATTTCAAAGAGTGAAGAAAATGGTGTTTTTGGTTTTTTAGTGCTGATCACTTACGCATTGTTTTAAGTAAATTCTGCCTACAAGTCAAAAGGCCAGTGCACTATTTGGTGCACCATCTTCACGGTGCTATTTCTGAATATCCGAATGTTCTGAATATTGATTTCTAACAGCTAGAATTGAGGCTGTGACTCTTATAAACTTAGACCATCCAAAAGTTTTTGAATGGGATACTGTAGGCACGTTTTAGGAAGGAATTCTGTTCCCAAAGTCCTGGCGTGAATTAAATGAATGAGTATTTTTAAAGTTATTACCATTAGGAACTGTTTAAGTGGGGCCAGGCATTTTGAGACATTGTCTGATTTGTTTTTTTAATCTCATTTGATGATGATATTTAAACAAACGTAATTTTACAGCTTTTTTATTTAGTTAGCTTTAATTTATTTATGAAAGTTAATCCATTTCTGATATGTCATTTTTAAAAAGATAAAATGACTTTATAGATACTAAATTATATTCTCCAAATCCACTGAATGTGGACTTATATTCATTTTCTCCTATTTTCAGAATTGAAATATTTGTATTTCAAATTCAAATAAAATATTTTAAATAGTTTCACTATTATCACTCATTGTTGCCACTCATAAGTCAGTTTTTTCATTGCTGGTAACTATGACTCAGTGTTCCTTTATAAAAATCTGTTATTCTGAAAATTAACAACCTTAGAATTTTGTTCTATAAATTTTCCTTGGCTTTGATTTTGTGTAATATTTGGAAAATACTAATAACCAAAAAAATCCCCAAAATTTCAAGTGTGAATTTTTAAATTACCTGTCTTCATTTCCTTAAACCACTTCCATTGATTGGTTTCTTAAATTTTCCATTTGGAATCATGGATTTAAAAGTTCCCCAGCTTATGGGGAAAAATTAATCCAAAAGTTCAAAGCCTCTTCTTTCATCTGATTCTGTCCTTAGAATGTCTTTAAAAGCTCTCCCATGGCCTGTCGGAGGAAGCATATATCTGAACGCTTAAAATTCTAAGATTTGATAGCGAGAATAGTTTTTAAAGGAAGCTTACTGGATGTGGCAAAGGTGGGAAGGGGGAAGATGATGCATTCTGATCATTATAAATAATACTTTTCAGGGCTCTATCATTTTCTCCCTTTCTCTGATAATCTAGAATATGATGGTGTCCTCAATGTTCCAAAAATACCATGCTAATATTCCATTTCATCTGTAGACAGAGTTCTGTGGCCAGGCAGCGCAACGTAGTGACGCTGACTGAAGCCTTTGTCGTAGGGCTCTCATCCTGTTCAAGGTAGCTGTTGGTGGCTTCGTAATTATCTTCTCTGTTCTCACAAAGCAAATGGTGGGCATCCGTGTTTACATTGTATCTTCCCGCAGTGTACTTGCCTTGACAGAGACAAGCAGGCTTCTCTATTGAGACTTATTATATTTTTAGTTTTCATAGACACTTATTTAATCTTTTTTATTGTACAGCAAGGTGCTCTAAGTAATATCTGATAAAATATATTTAATAGAAATTTGAGTTTGATATTCATGGACATGAATACACGTATTTTTTTAAGAAATAAGTATTGTGTAACACTATGGCATTGCTTCTATAGCCAAAGTATAAAAAATTTCTGGAACACTGACATGTAAAGACTACAGTTAATTCTGACACTGTATCTTATTAAAATAGGATGATTTGCATTTTGTAAAATTATCCTGCACATTGAGCTGCATGCCTTAAAGCTGAAACTCTAGGATTGTGTTCATGGTAGAACAGTTCATCTGTTCAGAACAGTGAAGCAAGATGTATAGCGCTTCTTTAACTACCTTTGGAAATACTGTACAATGTTAGAATAATTTATTTTGCTTTACAGGAGTTTGTCATGTATTGACTTTAATATTGTATTTTGGTAATAAATTTTTTGTTAAAAAAACGTGCCTCTAAGTTTTATTAACAAGTTATATCCAGTCTTATCTTAGACATGTTGACTTTATTACTTAGAAAGTTGTATTTAAATCATTAAAAGCTTCCCAAGGGTTAAAAGTAAGGCTCGTGATTACTCTTTGGTAACTTGTTAAACTATTGCTGACTACCATATAACTGTGTTTCACAAAGAGAACTGAAAAAACATTTAGCTTTTTAAATCATTTTAAAAATTCAATCTAATTTTCAAGATTTTTTTCCCTCGCTACACAGATCTTCATTTTGTCTTCCAAATCACACGCTTATAAGCTTTCAATTCTGATGCAAAGTGCTACAGACTATTTCTGCTAATGACGATTAGCATTGTTTAGTGAAGGCCAAAGATGACAATACTCTGTTCACACCTGGATCATTCTGTGGCCTGTGTCAGATATCTTTTGACATCAGATTTTTTGCATTGGCAAACGAAGCTGACGTCATCTGACTGTATCATTTATCTGGTTATCAATTTGTGCCCTAGAATCCTGAGCCACCTCAGTTTCAAGTGACTGAGGCCAATATTTCTTCCCAATAGCTATAATCTCTTGTCCTGTGCTCCCCAGGGCAACATAATCATATCCTATGTCTTTCAAGAACCAAAACTCAAACTGTGTCGCTAAACTCCAAATTAGCTGTAGAAACCCTAGCATGGAAGGTCTGCAATATGTGGTCCAATGTGGTAGCCACGAGCCACATGTGGCTACTGGCAGGCACTTAAAATACGGCTAATGTGCTGTAAGCGTACATAACAGTTGCAAAGACTTAGTACAAAAAGAAATGTATCTTATTAATAGTTTTTTATATTGATTACATGTTGAAGTGATATTTTGGATATATTGGGTTAAATAAAATATATTATTAAGATTAATTTCACTTGATTCTTTTTTAATGCAGCTTCTAGAAAATTTTAAATCACATATGTTGCTCACATTTTATTTCTTTTGGACAGGGCTGGTATAGAAGAGAGATTGGCAAACTAGGGCCCTCACTTCAAATCCAGCCTGCCACCTGTTTTTGTAAATAAAGTTTTATTGGAACACAGCCACACCCATTTATGTATCATATATTTCTATTTTTGTGGTACGACAGCAGCAGTGGGTGATGTGATAGAGACTATATGGCTCGAAAAGCCCACATTATTTACTCTCTCTTCGATAGGAAAAGCTTGCTGACTTCTGAACTATTAATACAATAGTATAATCTGCGCTTTAAAGCTACCAGAAAGAAAAAGCTTTTTATAAAGAGAGCTTTTTATAGCAGTGTTTTATAACTAAATTATATTGTTTCTTCCTCTGTAATTTTAATACACTACCTGATCTTCTACAGCTCTTATCTGTATTTTATGACTATAACCTAACTCACTGTTGCGTTATCTCTGATATTTAAAACCAATTTGTTTAAAATAACGCAAATTAAATAATAAATTAAAATGCCTCTGTAAAAAGTATCATTTTCTTCCTGACTGCCTTAACAGCGTCAGTGTTAGCCCTCCTGCTCCACACTTTCAGTGCTGTGACAATTTCTGATAACGTGGTCACACCACCTGCACATGTAACCATGGTGCAAGGTAACCACAGTAACTAGTCCACTCAACTGTGGTGACAATTGACTTGAATAATCCAGGATACAAAGAAAAGAGTCAGACACACCTCTTTCCGACGAATAGCATGTATGACTCAAGCCAAGTTTAAGGGTTGGGAGGAGGTTGTAGTTGGCTTTGGTGTAGAGCTGTTGCTTAAACTGGCAGAGCTCAGAAAAAGTCAGAACTCTTCTACATAGATTTCTTCCAAATCAATCAGCAAAGATGTAAAATGAGAACGTTTTTGGCCCTATAAATTCTTAGAGAACTTTCTGTTTTTAATTGGCGCCATACGATAGGCTTACTTAGGTAGTGTGTTTTGGTGTGTATCTCAGAATTCAAATGAGTGTAAGATGCTAAAACCATTTTCAGAGTCCCACGTGTACAGCAAAATCCAGTTTGCATTACTGCGTTGGACTAAATACCTCATTTTTTGGTGGTACATTAATAAATATACTGTACCTAGTTTTATTTGAACTATGAAGTGTCTGTAAGATACAGCTTTGGTTTCTTTAATCTACTGATTTTGTTTTTCAATAATGCATAATCACTGTTTGCCTTACAAAAGTAGATTATACAGGTTGTAGGTTTTCTTTTGAATTAAAATGTTTAATCTTAGGCATTTAATGTAAATTCTTACTGCCATACAACAAAATCATCAAATGCTGGTTATCTTTTTGCTTCCTAACTCAAACAGATTTACACAAGTTGCGTTACTTTATCCAGATAGCAAAGGTACTGTTCTGTAACACTTTGCAAAACTGCGTGTAAGGCCGGGCGCGGTGGCTCACGCCTGTAATCCTAGCTCTCTGGGAGGCAGAGGCGGGCGGATTGTTTGAGCTCAGGAGTTCGAAACCAGCCTGAGCAAGAGCGAGACCCCGCCTCTACTAAAAATAGAAAGAAATTAATTGGACAACTAAAAATATATAGAAAAAAAAAAAAACTAGCCGGGCATGGTGGTGCATGCCTGTAGTCCCAGCTACTCGGGAGGCTAAGGCAGGAGGATCGCTTGAGCCCAGGAGTTTGAGGTTGCTGTGAGCTAGGCTGACGCCACAGCACTCTAGCCCGGGCAAAACAGTGAGACTCTGTCTCAAAAAAAAAAAAACAAAAACAAAAAAAAAACTGCACGTAAGACAGGTACTTCTACGGTAATGCTGGGGTAAATGGAGCATTTATTTAAAAAGAACTCTACGTATTAGGTAGATGGAATTTTACTTACACAAATTAGAAGATAATGAATCCTTGGCCATGAGCTCAGACCCAACTATTTCATCTTTCTGATTTCTTAGCCTTGTCCTTTGTTAAAGGAAAAATAAAAAGAATATTTGTAATCATCCATGTTCTTGCTATGGATTAATCAGTAATCAAGTATGGTTTTTTAAATTAGTAATAAAGTATGTTATCTTAAATGTGTACACAATGGAAAATTGTGACCTGAGGAGAACCTTCAACAAAGTAAAACATGTTCATTTTTCAGGTCTTTTATTAGCACCTACCAGTGTTATTTAAAGGCTTGTTCTCACTACAGTGCACATCTCCAAATTTTTTTTTCAACTTGTCATTTATTTTAGTATCTATATTTCAGAAATGATATGGCTGCATTCTACTGAAATAGGAACATCAGTCCACATCTTGCTCTTTTTGTTTATATCTGCAGTCCTATTTAAATTCAGTATTGCCAACCACAAAAGGTGTTAGAAAATCCTATTTCAGGCTTATGAGAAAAAGTACAGCAGGATGTGGTTCGAATCTTAAGCTGTATTTATTTCTGCTCCTCTGTAGCTAGCACTGCACAAAAAATAGTTATGCTGAAATAATTAAATGTAGGAGACCAGTGGTTTCAAGGTTACCTTCATTTTCTAAGCCCTTCTCCACGTGGAGCGTGAGAACACAGTTGGTGGGGTGGTGCCTCCCTGTGATGCAGACGCCGGCGTCCGTGCACAGCACCACCGAACAGGTGAAAAAGGCGCTTCGCACCTGCGCCCACCTGAAGCAACCCTGTGCTCAGTCTGCAAATGCTGATAAAAAGGCTCCAGTGTATTGTATAAGTTTTTTAAAATTACTATCAACTAGCAGGTGAGGGGAGAGCGTAGATCTTCCTAGTGGGAAAGCAGTCGCCACATCCCCTCCGAAGAAGGGGAAGTCAAGAGCTGCACACAGGTGTGTATAGTTAACCACATCCAAGTTGGAATACGGTTTGGCTTTTCCTTTTTTAATCTCCTAGGAGTTCAGTTCTTTCCTCTATGTTTTTCAGTGTAAAATTGACAATTGAATACCTGCCTTGTGTAGTTATGTGGGTTCAGTGAGATTCTCTATGAAATGCCTAGTCAAGTTCTGACGGTTCTGGGCAGTGCTGGGTTCCATGCCTAGCTCAGCAAGCCGTCTGACCTTGAGTAAGGCTTTCCACCTGTTTTGAACCTCAGTTTCTTTATCAGTAAAACGTATGGTAATACTTACCTTTTAGGGTTGTTATAAAGACTAGCAACCTATATACAAAAGGCCTGGCCACATAGGAGCTCAAACAGTGCTTGCTGTCACAGTTTCGAGCACTAACTGTGAGGAAGGGGGAAAAATTAAACTGCCCTTGTAAATCATGGTATCAAAGCTATGAGTTACAACCTTGGAAAGGAACGGCAGAACCATACCAATTTGTGTTACAAGGAAGGACACTCAAAACGAATATACCAAATATACCAATATACCAAATATACCAATATACCAAAAAAGCCAAACCTGCTTTATCAGGTTTATTTGCCTGGAATATTGTACACAGTTCATGTTACATCTAAAAAGGTAACAATTCAGGAGAAAGTGTTAGAGCATTACCCTGTTAGCATCATACTAAGTTCATGAAATTGTCGGTGTATAATTCTTTCAAAGCTCTCAACTGCCATTAAGGAATTATTTTCACCTGCTGTGTTGGAGGCAAGAAAAATGTGAAAATGGCCCTTTCCCTAAGAAAGATTAAGAGCTGGCTGCATTGGCGAAACTTAGTCCCTACGAGACAGGCTCGCACTGCACTCAGTATAAAGAGCCACTCCTGTAACATGGTAACGAGTACCACGCATCGGCCCATTTGAGGAAAGTGCAAGTTCTTGGCGAAGGTGCAGAATGGCCTGGGACAGACTGTCCAAGTATAAGTCACTCTTCTGACCGTCTCACAAGGACATTTCATCTGCAGCAGTCACACTTCTCCAATATGCCGCAGGCCGGTCCAGCGGCCAGCCTCTCCAAGTCAGGCGCTGTCCTGGAGGCTTGGGGTACAGCCTCCCTGGTTCTGCTGAGCCCTTGTGATCTGGTAGGAAGATGGCAAAGTGACAAAAATAAAACCAACTCAGCACTGTGTTTAACCATAATCCCGTGATACAAATTACTCTTCAAAGATTCAGTGGAATGAGAGCTGAGCAGCCACATTTGCAGCTGTGTTAATACCTTACAAAACAAAAAAAGAACATGGGGCCGGATGTGGGGGCTCGCGCCTGGAATCGTAGCACTCTGGGAGGCCGAGCCGGGAGGATCACTTGAGGTCAGGAGTTGGAGACCAGCCTGAACAAGAGTGAGACCCCATCTCTACTAAAAATAGGAAAAATTAGCCGGGCTTGGTGGTGCATACCTGTAGTCCCAGCTACTCGGGAGGCTGAAGCAGGAGGATCTCTTGAGCCCAGCTGTTTGAGGTTGCCGTGAGCTAGGCTGACGCCACGACACTCTAGCCCGGGGAAGACTCTGTCTCAAAGAATATGTTACATCTAAAGCAAAACAAAACCGTAAAACAGTCACACTGTTCTGGTGTGAATAGAAGTGCCAAAATGGAATCCTATCTGCACCCATACTTTGTACTAAATACCCTCAGGGGTTTTGAAATTCGAGAAGACATCAGATCTTGCCTACACAGTGACTTGCATTTACATAACACCCGTCAGCTGATTTACTCAAACACTTAACAAACACCTACTAATTGAGTTTCTAAATGTCCTTGAGAGAGCTCTTCTCGTAAAACCTATCCAATAAAATTCAATTTCCAGTTAAAAAAAAGAAATCTATGTTTTCCATGGAGAAAACTTAACAACTAGGGGGCCCAAATCTAGTAACTGATCAGATAATCAGGTATCTCAGCTTGATGTTGGACTCTTCCTGACACTAATGAGTTATTCTGGTTCTGCTCTGTCCCCTACACCCTTCTCACACACTAGCTGCTTTTTTGTTGTTTTTACTTGATTAGGCTCTATGGTTACAACTAGCTTCTTTATAAAATAATTCTTATGCTGCTTTTGCTTATAGAGTTTATGATCATCAAAGAAACAGGACTAATAGTAAGCATGAAACAACACACATTCAACCTTCACCTTCAAAGGAAAACTTTTCACGAGTTGTAGCAGACATTGCCCGTCATTCCAGATATCCAGTCTTCTCTTCCATGATGGGAGAATTTTGGGCACGTAGCTAGCTGCCCCGCTAGACTGTATTTCCCAGCCTCCCTTGCAGGTATGTGAGATCATGTGACCAAATTGTGGCTACTGGGAAATGAATAATGATACATGAAAGTTCTGGAGAGATTAAGTGAAATCTCTAGGATCACAGAGTTGAAAGTTGGCTGAGGACAATATACCAATTGTCCTTAAACCATTCACTATATTTGATGGCCATCTTTAAGCAAACATATTGTGATAAAAATATAAAATTTGGGGAGGCCAAGGCAGGAGGATCACTTCAAGCCAAGAGTTCAAGTCCAGCCTGGGCAACGCGTAGGGAAATCCCATCTCTACAAAAAATTTTGCAAATTGACTAAGGGGTTGAAAAATATATATATTAATAAATGAATGACTTGAAGATAGTTGTGAGGAGGGAAAGCTACTTCAAAGTTCATTTCCTGGTATCTTGGCTGAAAACTGAAAAATGTCATCAAGAGATTGTGATTAAAAACCTCTAAGAGGAAGCTGAATTTGTCACGTACATCGTGGAATCACTGATTTAAAGTACAGACTCCACTCAGTACAGTCTCCACACAGCTGTTGGGAGAGTTCGAGTCCTAGCAGCTTTCGGGCCTGGAGAGTTGCAATCAACCTGGGAATTCTTATGCAGGAGTCCTTCAGGCCACCTCATCACTATCCACGAGTTGACTTGGGAAGTTTCGCGGGGAGAACTTGATAAGTGTTAGCGAAAATCCAGCCCAGCGCTAGATTATCCGTAATTGCAGGCATGATAAAATGTCTGAACCTGAGAGTGTTAGAAACACATCCATTTCTGGCTGAAAGTCCTACTTCTTCCTACAGAAAAACCAAAGAGTCCCAAGCCTGACAAATACGCCTTGGCATATGTTGCTGGGAAAAATCTGCTCCTGGGATTTTTAGACACCTGTGTATATGCCCGTTTTGCAGGGAATGACATTAGAGAAGTCCAAGGAGACAAAGTGGAGGGACCAGCCAATGCCACTGACTCTTAGCTAACATCTAAGGAATCATCACATTTGGCAAAAAGCTTATGCGATAAGCATCATCCGCGTTAACAGCTTACCTATTCGTGTCCTCATTCAAAAATGCACAATTACAACAGTTATTCTCACCATGGAAATGAAAAGAGTGTAGGTGGTAACCATGGAAATGAAAAAAAAAAGGACAGACAAGTAGAGGTAAGAAGAGTAGCAGGTGTTAAGGAAGAAAATGAAGCAGAACTGATCATGTTTAAGTACTCTACCTTTAACTTCATTTGATAGGATCTTTGGATAATTGTGCACTCACGCTAATCTGCCTATAAATTTCACTATTTTAAACCACTACAAATCAAGTTAAAACAAAGTGGATCAAAGGAAGAGAAAAAAATACAAATTATTTCATAATGCCTTTTCTGAAGCCTCTCACAGGGAAGAAAACATTTACTGGCAAATTTTTTGAAGGAGGGAGGGAGGAACCCAGTGTAATGTCAATTCCTGTGCAATTCTGGAATGATCTATGAGCACTGAGGAAGCTGATCCCTAGGACTCAGCATGGCTTCCTTAAGAACCAAGCGTGCCAAGCCAGGCTCTCTGACATGAGTCATACACGAGGAGGGTACAAAGCAACCCAGTAGGGTGCAGGCAGAAAATATTAGGATTTCCATTTATAGTTAGTTAAATATATGTTTGTATATATACAGAGAGAGAGAGAGAGAGAGAAGACAAAAATTTTTGACTGATAAAAGTTTGGAGATCACTGCTCTGACTTTTGTCAAGACACTTGAAAAGTCAAGTGTGAACAAGATGGAGAAATAACAAGTTGGATCAAAGTACTGTTGGAAAAATGTATGTAGTGGGCCAAACTGCCCTTAACTGAATGCCTGTTTGTGTAAGGGAACACTCAGTGTTGTGAAGATCTCACTTTCCCTAACATTTCTACACATTTTATACAATTGCAGTAAAAATCTCCAAGGATTCTATTTTGGAACCTGGTAAATGATTATAAAAGTTATCTGAGCAAATAAATATGCAAAAATTGCTAAAATATGTGTTTAAAAGAAGCATAATGGTCAGTTGCTCTCCCAAACGTCAAAGCATTCTGTAAAGAAACAGTAATTAGAAATATGTGGAACTGTTTCAAGACTAGTTCTTTTGTTTAACCACTAAAACACAATAGTGAACTTATAAATAAGCCATATACACATAGGAATTCAGTACGTGGTACAGGTAGTTCAAATCAGTACGGTAAGGCTGATGGTGAAATAATTGACTATCTGATTAGAAAAAAATTACATCAGATCTCTCTCAAACCATATTTTAAAATAGGAGGAGAAAGTATACAAAAATTACAATCTTGAGATGGGGAAGGTTGAGATGGAAAACCCAGAAGTTATAAAGGAAAGATGATGTATTTGACAATATAAAAATGGAAAATCCCTACCTAGCAAAAGACATCATACCAGATACACAATAATGAGAACATATCTGCAATATACATGACAAAAGATTAATACCCATAATCTATACATAATCCCTTCTTATCAAGATTAAGTAGATGAACTGGCCAAAGAACACAAAAACACAACTCAGAAAAAGAAATACAAACAGCCAATAACCCCCGATATAATTGTCTCCACCTCACTAATAAAGAAATACATATAAGACAATGATATATCATATCTGTCACCTAAGATTGGCAAAGATTAAAAATATCCATTGTTGGCAAGGGCATGGAGAAATAAGTACCATTAATACCCGCTGGTGGAAGTGAAAAGCAATACAATTTTTAACCTTTTTGGAATGTAGTTTGCCAATGTTTATCACAATTTAGAATGTGGGTTCTAACAATTCTATTTCTAGAAATATATCTTCAAGAACTACATAAATGTAAGTACGTTCTTACACTGTGGCTTGTAATAGCATAAAACCAGAAACAACCTAAATGTCCAATTAGATGGGAATAAATAAATAGCACATCCATATGGGGGATTATTATATTGATTATCTATCGTATAACAAAATTACCCCCAAAATTTAGTGGCTTAAAACAACAATAAACATTTATTATCTTCACAGTCTCTGTGTGTCAAATAATTGGGCGTGGCATAAACGGGCAGTTCTGGCCCAGGATCTCTCATGACATCTGAAGGCTGACTTTCCCGTCACTTCCTGCTGCAGGATCTACTTCCAAGATGGCTCACTCCCAAAGCTGGCAAGTTGGTGTGGGTTGTTGGCCAGGGGCCAGTTGCTGCCCACGTGGCCGCCTTCCACAGGCCGTTTGAGTGTCCGCACAGCATGGTGGCTGGCATCCCCCTAAGGGAGCCATCCAAGAGAGGCTACGGCTGAAAATGGGACGTCTTTTGCAACCTAGGCTCAGAAGTGCCACACCGTCACTGCCACAGTACCCGTCAATCACACAGAAGAGCCACTGTTCAGTGAGATGAGGGTATGAATACCAAACAGTAAGGATCATTAGAGCTGAGAGCTAAAGGCTAAATAGTAGCTAGTTAGGTGAAGCGAATGAAAGAACCACTTTTTATAAATCTTGGGACAAAACTTTGAAAGTTTTGTGAACAGGAAGTAAAGATGAAGAGGTAAACAGTCCCTGCAAGCTGTGTTAAGGAGCTTAATTTTTATAATAAAGTCCTAAGCCACAGAAGGATTTATATTTTAGTAAGAGCACTCTGGTTATTACATGGAGGATGGATGGAAGGAACAAGGACAGAGAACAGGAATGGAGGTAAGGAAGTCAGAAGGTTACTGAAAGAGTCCTGACAAGAAACGGCAACTTGGACTATGGTGGTGGCAATGCGGATGGAGAAAAGTGGGAAAGTTCTGAGATAATTTAGGAGATGAATGCAACAGGTCTCAATGTTTGATTGGATATGTGGATTACACAATAGGGAGGAATCAAGGCTGGCTCATAGGGTTCTGATTTGAGCAATTAGTTAAAAGGAACACATGGAAGGAAGAGGTTTGGGTATTAGAGAAAGTTCAACATGTTGAGTTTGAGGTGCTTGAACATACGGGACCTTGAAATCAGGAGATATGCCTGGACGTAAAAACTTATCGAAGATTGTCAGTGGAAACTGCAGCAATGGGTCAGAGAAATCATTGATTTTTAAGAGCAAGGGGAGCTGCAGGAGACTTAAAAAGGAATGCCAGAAAGGTAGACAGAAGAAACACCCAGAGTCTGTTGTCACAGAAGGCAGGAAGGATGGAGCATGTTCATACTGCTAAGTAAAGCAATTTAGAAATGAGCATTGTGTACCAAATAGGAAGAGAGCCAATAGAACAGGACAGCTCTCACCCTCAGTCCCCAAGACAAGATACTTCTACAGGAAGGATGTGATGATTGAGTGCAGTGCTTCTCAAAGCATAATGTACATACAAGTCACCTGGGGATCATATTAAGATCCTCTTAATATGATCTTGGGTACAGCCTGAGACCCTGCATTTCTAAGATCCCAGGTTATGCCCAAGCTGCTAGACCACATACCACATTTTGAGCAGCAAGGTTCTGCTGTGCTTCTCAAACTTTACTGAGCACACAATCTAACAGATTAGGAGGCCTTGCCCCTCCGGATTCTGATTCAGTAGCTCTGGGGTAGGACCTCATGATTTGCATTTCTAACAAGCTCCCAGGTGATGGTGATAGTGACACTACAGATCCCCACACCACACTTTGAGTTGCACAGCTCAGCAGAGAAAAAGCCAGGGGGTCTATCTGGGCTTCCAAACATGCTGCACACAAGTATTCCTGGACACCACTGCACAGTCCGTTACCAGAGCTGAATCCTTTTATGGTCCCTCCCTGACTCCGTGCTCATATGCTCAGAAGTGGGGGCAAAGGCTTATACGCATTATCCATTTTAACGTGAAGGAGAAAGACTGTAAGTATTCAGCCCTGCCTTGAAGTCCATATGAGAGAAGACATCAACAAAAAAACAGCTGACATTTATTTTTATCCATTTGCACAGACTGTTGTGCTTGTTAACAGCAACGGACACAGAGGAGAAAAACGTCCAGCAGGGGTGACTAGGAAAGGCTTCCTAGATGGAATAATTTAGTGTTGGAATTAAACCAATAATAAGCCGCCATTTCACAGGTGGAGGTCTCAAAGAGCCATTCCTTTAACAAAAATCAATTAACATGTAGTTTGAGTACGTGCTGACAAGTAAAAGGTTTTACCTACTGTTTTTCAAAGAGATTAAGAAAACTAGCTAGAAAGCACAGTACCTGCCCTCAAAAGAAAGGCTGCCAATTTAGTTTGGAGACGGAGTAACCTACGAGACTGAGAACACAGAGTCTTCGGAGATGCAGAAGTGTCTCTGTGCGTACTCTCGCTGGCAGTTAGCAAGTGACTTCCAAGCACAGATCCATGGCAACGGGACGCTGGGGGTGACCGCCGGAACCCAGGGAAGGGGCGCGCCAGGCCGTGCAGCGCAGATGCTGGAACGAGTCCAAGTGGCCTGTTTCCGTTCCTCACGCCCGCCCTTACCGAACCCTTCGCAACACTCGGCCCAGGGGCACACGAGGGAACGACAGGGAGAAGCACTTTGGAAAGAACAGCCCGCTCTGCCGCCCCAGGCACACTGCTCTCGAGCGCTTGGGGCTGCGCCGGGGCCCTCCTCGAGCCGGCTTTGCTCGCTCCGGCCCAGGACCGCAGGCACCGGCTTTACGCGGGCCGCGGAAGCAGCGCGGGAGCCTGGCTCTCAGGCCCCCGAGAGCGACCCGGACGCAGCAAACGGAAGTATGCCGCTTCCTTCCGGCCAGCGCCGCACGAGACGGGGCGGGGCGCCGCGGGAGGAGGCGGGGCTCTCGTTGACGGACGGCTCCCGGGCCCTATGGGTACGGCCGTGGCGTTCCGGCCTCCCTGGCGCGCCCCTTCCCCGGGGCAGCTGACGCCCCCAGCCCCGCATTCCCAGGGCGGTGCGCGAAGCTCCGCCGCTGCCCGGCTTCCCTTCCGCGCGGCGCGTTGCGGCCCCGCCCCGCCCGGACCGCGCGTGAGGACGGCTGAGGCCGCAGGTCTGTGGCTGCGGGGCGGGCCGCGGGCAGCGCGCGGGGACGCGTGGGCGCCGGGCTTCCGCGGCGGGCCCTCGAGGGTCTGGCGGGGCGGGCGGGCGCTGTGCCTGCCTAGCGGCGGCTCGCAAACCCGCGGTGACAGCCGAGAGCCCCTCGGGCCGCCCCGCCCCGCCGCGTGGCGCAGTCGGGGGGCGCGGCCGCGGCGCTCTGGGCGTCCCCGAGGGGGGCGGGGCGCGATGTCCTCCCGGAATGCGGGGTCGGGGGCCGGGGCCGGGCTCGGGCGCGGGGAAGTTTGCGGAGCGACTTCTCCTCAGGCGGCCGCGCGGGCAGCGGGAGGGCCGGGCTCCCTCCTCGCGGCCACTCGCGGTCGTGGGTGAGGTGGAGCGAGTGCCGCACTTGTCCGCCGCCGCCTGCTCGGGTGCTGTGTGATGGGGACGCCAGGTGCTGGGGGGTGTGGTGCGCAGGTAAGCGGGGACGCAAGGTGTTGGGGGGACGCCGGGTGCTGTGGGGACTTCAGGTGGGGCGGGAAGACAGGTGCCGGGGGGACGCCAGGTGCGGGTTTGGGGGGCGGGGGAAGACGGGTGCCGGGGGTGTGGCGCGCAGGTACGCGGAACGGGCCCTGCGGCGCCCGGGGGAGGTGCGGGACAGAACTTACTTACAAAGAATTGCTTTCGCGTTCCTTTCCGAGCCTTTAAGCTGGCGTTCTTTTCCATTTGATGTAGAACTTTTGTTTCGTAGTTCTTGCAGCTGTCGCAGTGCCTGGCACATAAGTGACACTTCAGGGTCTTGGCTTTCTGCCTTAACATGTTAGAATGTACGAATTGGGGGATTTTTAAAACTACTCTTCTGCCTATTAGGGCATGACTCTAGGATTGGGTCCCTTTGGGGGTAAGGCCGTCTCTGGCTGTGCGACTTTGCTGAACACTCCGTTTCTTCCTCTCTGCTCCAGCTGCTCCATTTCCAGTGCTTGAAGGCGTAGCCCTTAACTGTGTTTTTCTCACTTTTTTTGTATGAGTGAATAAATGAAATGTATTATGTTGGTCTGTTCTATAGAGCAAGTTGTTTACCTTTGATTACTAGGAATTAATAAACGGTGGAAACAATCATGTAAGGCTACTGGTTATATTTAATAATTAGTAAAAAACGCTGTTCGTTATTCAGAGGAGTGAAGCAAGATGTTCCAGGGGACTGCATCCCGCTTACTCACTGCCGTCACTCCCCCGCCTCCCACTTGCTGCTTCCAAACCAGGCTCCTGCTCCCTGCGGTTACTCCCACTGTTGCTCCCTGCCATGGCAGCTGCCCTGATTGGCACACCCGTGCTGTCATCACCACTGAGGCACATTCCTGAGGCTCCCAGTGTGAATTGTTTTAAAGAACACTGGTATTGAAATTCAGATACATAAGACGAAACAGTATTTCAGTTCTTCAAAGTCTGATTGTTAACAAATTTGGTGTTGAGTATCTCCCACGAGGTCGGTTCTCTGGGAGATAGAGAAGACCTAGGACTGCCTGTGGAACTGTAGAAAATAATATAAAACTGTGTCATTATTTGACAGATTGCATGGTAACAGCTCAGGGAGGGAAAAGACCAGAGTAGCCGGAGCATCCTAGGAAAGAAGGCTTCCTGGGAGAAGGGCAGCGGCCTGTGTTGCTCATCTATGTTCCTCACTCCTGGCAGTGCCTGCTGTGGAACAGGCACTTCATAAATATGATTGGGTTAAATAAATATGTGTATTGTGTCTTGAGTGTAGCTTTGAAGGCTGGTTAAGATACGGATGGGAAAATGGGGGGGGCGTGCTAATGGGGGAAACCAGACAAGTCACTTAAGCCCAGGTGAGCACAGACTGTTGGGGAGAGGGTGCTGGCGCATGTGGATGGGCCGTTTACTTCTGTGTTGCTTGTAGGAGTGGTTGGAAGAACGATGCATGTAAGTCTGACATCATGATGTCCATCCGGCAAAGAAAAGAAATAAAAACCACAGACGTGTGTGAGGATTTTCCAGCACAAGAAGAAAATGCGAAGTTGGAAAATAAAGTGCCATCTGGTAGGTGGCATTTTGGGTTGCTTTTATTTCTGTGTATTATTACAAAATATCACTCTCCAATAGGGTAGAAGTTTGGCAAGACCCAACAGTTGGGGAAACTTGTCCTAGTATCCAGTATATCTAGTACCCTGATACTCTGATTGCAGTTTATGTTGGTTTTACAGTTAGAATTAAGTAACAGATGAAAGAGATTTGATTAGGACCCTATGTCAGCTGCCTGCTCGTTTTCTTATGGTTATGCCAATTTTATCTTTCGACTCTCTAGACTAATGCTTTTCCCCACCGTTCAGATTTTAGTCTCTCTCTACATTTTCTGGGTTTTGTATGCTTTTCACACTAGCCAGCCTTACCTTGAATGAGTTTCTCATTTTAAGTATTGAAAGGTGGATCAAAATGTTTTTTATTTTTTAGTTTCAGTCAAATTCCGGAAATTTTTCTCCTTTGCTTTTTTTTGGGTGGGGGAAGTGATCAGAACTTGGTAAACTGTTTATGTAATACTGAGGACTTAATAAGTGATGCGTCAAATGGTGTCAATTACCAGCTTCTTGCTTCCTGAGTTGCATTTGTGATAAGTATGATCGGGATTTTAAAACTTTCCATGAAACATTTCATGCATATCAGCCATTTTGGATATCTGACAAAACTTACATTTGCAGCCATGTCAGTTCATACCAGCCAGAGCTAGTAAAGAAACTTAGGGGAACAAATTAATAAAAGTAATCTAACGCCACGCTGGTCAGCCATTAGCAAGTACTGCATTTCAGACAATACCAAGTACTTCGTAAAGACCTTACACAATACAAATTCAAGGGTTTTTTTAAACTAAAACATAACTTTAGGGATTGTTCATTTTAGCGAAGCAGTATTTATTCATCTCAGGAAAAAAACTGAAAACTGAAGTTAAAAAGAAGGAAAAAATATTCCCACAAGCCCACCCATCCTGAGACTACCACTGATGACACTATCTTACTGTAAATGTCCTAGTCTATACAGGTATACCCATAAGCATTCATATGTTGTTTTACAAAATTGGGATCTACATACTGTTTTGTAACTTGCTATTTTTCTCTTATGAACATCATAAATCATCGAATATATTTTTAAAATGTCAGTGTGTAGTAGTCCATTGAGTGGCTGTAGCATGTATTTAACCAAATCCTTGTTGATGATTAAGATTGTTTTCTAACCTTTTACTAATACAAACAGAACTGTCATAAATATCTTTGTGGTCAAATGTTTGTTTAAAACTTTAGTTATTTCCTTGGGGTGTGTCTTAATCCATTTGTGTTGCTGTGAATTACCTGAGGCTGGGTAATTTATAAAGAAAAGAGGTTTATTTGGCTCACAGTTCTGCAGGCTGTACGAGAAGCGTAGTGCTGGCACGTGCATGTGATGAAGGTCTTACGCTGCCTTCACTCATGGAGGAAAGGGAAGAGGAAGGGGAGCTGGCGTGTGCGGAGATCACATAGCAAGAGAGAAGGCGAGGGAAGGGGAGGTGCTAGGCTCTTTTTAACAACCAGTTCTCTCACGATAGTACAGGAAGAACTCACTTACCAGGAGAACAGCACCATGCCATTCATGAGGGATCGACCCCCATGACCCACACACCTCCCATTAGGTCCCAACTCCAACATTATGGATCAAGTTTCATCATATTTGGAGGTGTCAAATATCCAAACTATAGCAGGGAATATGCCTACATTGAGAATTACTGGTCAAATAATACGCTTATTTGGTGGCTTTTACTCACTATAGCCATGTTGCATTCCAGAGACGTACCAACTTATTCTTCAACCAGCAGTGTTTGAAGATGTCTATTTTTTATATCTTTATCCAAACACAGAGTATTAGCATTTTTTAAGCTGTCAAATTGGCCAAGATTTCTAGAAGTATAACTAATCGTTTTGATTTGCATTTTAACGCTAATGAATTTGAACATCATCTGTCTGTTATTATTGGCCATTTTTTCCTTTGTGCGTTGCCTGTTCATATCCTCTGCTTCCTACTAGAATATTCATCTTTTTTTATTGTCCTGAAAGTATTCATCTTATAGTAAGGATATTTAAGCTCTCTTACGTGTGCTATAAATATTTTTCCTAGTTTATGTGTTCTTTAATTGAGCTATAATGGATTATTTATTCCTGTTTTTATTTTAAGTATTAAGTTTTTTGGTAGTTTTTAATGAATAAGCCACAAATTGTAAGTAGATCATCTAAAAGATTGATTACATCCTAGGGATGTAACCAATTTATTTCCTCCATTTAACAAACTTCATAGTTAAACTATGGTTGTTAAAACCATGCCAGACATAGGCCCTACCAATTAAAGGTGAATAAGATAACACAGTTGTCTTCAAGAAGTTCACATTCTAGTTGGAAAAATGGACATGTGAACAGTTAGATACAGTGAGATAAAAACTGTAATAAAAGGGTGGAAACAGGTCTGTGGAATCACAGAAAGGAGCCTCTGCTGGGGACAGGGAAAGCTTCACTAATGACAGGGAGCTAGAACTTAGCTTACTTGATAGTCTGAAGTAGAACTATTAAATTCTAAAGTTTTTCCTGACTTTGTTTCATTTTTCTAAAAGGTTGTACCAATAGAAGATTATGGACGATTCTGTCATTGACAGTTGGCGGAACCATTGCTCTTTGCATTGGACTACTTACGTCTGTCTACCTTGCCACTTTACATGAAAATGATTTATGGTTTTCTAATATTAAGGTATGGGGTTTCTATTACCATTGTGTGATTTATTCGTCAGTGTCTCTAGTAGTTAACCATGTAGATAAATGACTAAGACAACTCAATTTTGCCATAAAAAATTCAGTCTCTTGAAAGATTTGACTATAGAGTGAAGAGACTTTTATTATTTTAAAGTAACGTCGAAATGTTTATAATGAAGTGAGTTTTCCCTTTTTCATAAACTTCATTTATGTAACAGTTACTCATATTTTTCAAATTATGGATTGTGAAATTAATGCAGTAGATCATGAGTAACATTTATTCTGATGAAATAAAATAGAAGAGGATACTGTCACATATAGTAAGGTTGAGAAATGTTTTGTGAAACTTTTATGTGTATATAAAATTGGATGACAGTATAAAATGTATTTTTTTTCCTGTGGCAATAGAGAAAAAAATCAAAAGCCCCTGCTATAAACTGTGGAATCTTAATCTGGCTAATAGAGGGACCTCAACATGTTTATACTCTTCTAATATTATATAAATGATTTTTGGGGGTAGGGAAGCCACAGTTTTTGTGGGGAAAGGAGCCACAATTTTCATCAGATTTTCAAGAGGGTCTGTGACTATTTTTTGGAGACAGATTTTCGCTCTGTCACCCTAGGTAGAGTGCTGTGACGTGAGCCTAGCTCACGGCAACCTCAAACTCCTGGGCTCAAGCAATCCCCCTGCCTCAGCCTCCCAAGTAGCTGGGACTACAGGCAGACAACACCATGCCTGGCTAATTTTTCTAATTTTAGTAGAGACGGGGTCTCGCTCTTGCTCAGACTGGTCTCAAACTCCTGACCTGAAGTGATCCTCCCACCTTGGCCTCCCAGAGAGCTAGGATTACAGGTGTGAGCCACTGTGCCCGGCCTCACCACGGTGTTTAATTTGATGTTACCCACAAAACAGGTGCAGTAATATCTGAATATTTAATTCAGATATTCAATAAATAAATATCTTATGTGTGCCAGAATACTGTTCTAGGCCCTGGGAATACAGCATTAAATATGATGTGGAGCTTAATTCTGGGAGGGAAAAATCAGAAACAAAGCGAAAATAAACACTATGGTGAAAATCAAACAGGATGACGAGGCAGTCACTAGAAGGCTATTTGGAACTGGGAAGTGAAACAGGGCACTCTGAGGATACGACATGTAAACCAAGACTTGGGTGACTAGAAGGAACTAGCCAGGCTAAGATCTGTGAGAACATTCTAAGCAGAGGGAGCAGCAAGTGAAAGACTCTAAGGTTAAAATAAACTTGGTAAGTTAGTTATCAGAAGGCACATGTGACCAGAATTTATGAGCAATGTCAAGAATGGTTCGATAGAGGAGATGATCACATCCCACAGGGCTTTGTAGGCTGCACAGGAGTTGGCGAGAGGTGAACAGAGTCAGAGCTATTTAGGACATAGACTTGGGGGGATGTATTGATTGATCGTGTGGAAGGCGATTGAGAGGGGAGAATTGTCAGCAACGATCTTTGTCCCATTTAGCAGCTGGATAGATGGATGGACGTGCCATTTACTAGGACAGTGAACTCCATGGGAGGGGGAGATCTGGAAGGTTCAGTGACTTGTGACACCAGCTACCCAGAGTTAGGCCAAACTTCCTAGGTTGAGGGACAGTCCTCTACAAAAATGTCCTTACTTCACATACTGGTTGCAAGTTTGGGGGTTCCCCAGGCAACCCCCTCACTTCTGACCAGCTGGCTACAAATTCTCAGGTTCCCACAACCCACTCAGGTTCAATAATTCACTAGAGCAACCCGCAGAACTCAGGAAAGTGCTATACTTAGGATTACGGTTTTATTAGGGCACAGGGATACAAATCTGAACCAGTCAAAGGGAAAGACACGTTGGGTGGGGTCTGAGAGGGTCCCAAATGCAAAATTTTCATTCTCCTTTCCCTGTGGAGTCAGGCCCCGGTACCCTCCTGGCACATCAGTGTGTGACAGTACGTCGACTGTGCCAACCAAGGAAGCTCACCTGACCTCCAGTGTCCAGCTTTCACTGGGACTTCATTATGTAGGCGTGAGATTGAATCATTGGCCACAAGGTTGAACTCCATCTCCAGCCCCCTCCGCTCCCCAGAGGTTGGGCTGGTATCACGTGGCTCAAAGCCCCAACCCTCTGGGCATGTGGTTGGTCTTACTGGCATGGCCAGCCACAGTCCTGACTCATCTCCTCAGCACAAACTATGGCTCACCCTGTCACCTGTCAGCACAAGTAGTCAGACTTGGCCTCAGGAACCCAGCCTGAACAATGAGGACACTCTTACCACTCAGGCGTTCCAAGGAGTTAGAGGCTACCTTCCAGGAACTGGGACAAAGAGCAGCCAAATTCTGTATTCCTAGAGCTTAGAGGTTACCTCCCAGGAAGCAGGGACAGAGGCCAGCCAAATTCTTTATTATCCTGGAGGCAAGGCAGGAAATGATGAGGTCACCTTTGGCTATGTTGCGAGGCACTTTTAAAGCTCCCCGAGTAGAGATACGGAATACAGGAGGCTGGACTTAGGGTCTGAAGGCAGGAGTTCCATCTGTGTTGGAAATGGGCATTTTCCTATTGCAGTCTTGCTGATGTGTGGGTGAGATTGTTTCAGGAGTGTGTAGAATGAGAAAAGAAAGGGAGCCTAGGCTAGTTTCTGTCTGTTCCTGAGATACCACCTGGGAAGCTACAAAACAGGCCCCTCCTCTAACGGGTTTCTCCCCACCCACCGCCACCCTGGGCTCCTGAAACTTACCTTTGAGCTCAGAGTCTTACTGCATTTTTTCTCTTTATTCAAGCAGTAGCTCATAGTGTACACTTTTTTTTTTTCTGTATCACAAGAGGAATCCTCCGATGTTGTAACTGTTTCTCAGACCTGCTAATACCTCTGCACAGGCATTTGGTTTATTTTTTAGCTTAGATTCTCCACATCAGCTCTCTGCGATAAAGGAAATGTTCTATATCTGCATAGCCCATTTGAACTGTGGGTAGTACGACTCAGGTGCTAAATTTTAAATTTTATTTTATTTTTATTAATCTGAACTTTAATTTTAAAATGCGTATACATTTTCTGTCAATAAGCAACTAAGAATTATAACCATTACTGATTAAAGACCTTATTTAGCCAAAGGAAAAACTCATTCTTGGAGTACATATGCCTTCATAAATTTACTGCTATAATTTATGCCATTTTTATATTGGGGAATTATTTGAGAAGGTTGAATCTATTTTCCTTTTGTATTTGTAGGTTATGCCTTATTCTCATCTAAATCGGTACGCTAATGAAAATACTTTGATTTTATTTTGAATACTTTGAATTAGTTGTAATTATTTCGAGAGTAAAAATACTGCTTATAAAATGGACAAGTCATACATTGAGTTTATGCATTCAGAATGATTTTTTTTTTTTTTTTTTTTCCCCCCCGAGACAGAGTCTCGCTTTTGTTGCCCGGGCTAGAGTGAGTGCCGTGGCGTCAGCCTAGCTCACAGCAACCTCGAACTCCTGGGCTCAAGCGATCCTTCTGCCTCAGCCTCCCAAGTAGCTGGGACTACAGGCATGTGCCACCATGCCCAGCTAATTTTTTCTATATATTTCTAGTTGTCCGATTAATTTCTTTCTATTTTTAGTAGAGACGGGGTCTCACTCTTGCTCAGGCTGGTTTCAAACTCCTGAGCTCAAACAATCCGCCCTCCTCGGCCTCCCAGAGTGCTAGGATTACAGGCGCGAGCCACTGCGCCCGGCCCAGAATGATTTTTTAAATGTTTGTTGCAGTGTTCGTATGTGAGAAGTGGCGACCCAAAAGCAACAACTTGGAAGATAAAGAAAAGGATATTGTTTTCAGATGGTCTTAGAAAATCTGTGTGTAGTATCCTTCCTGAGCATATTTTTTAAGCTAAAAAGTTATTTTCCTATTGTATTAACCATTCTGTTACATTTCCCTTGCTAGGAAATTGCAAGTATTAGAGATTTTTAAAAATACCCTTTATTGAGTGTCAGCTGTGTGCCTGGAACTATTATATTTTGGGTACATTTCATACGTATTCTATTTAATCTGACTGTCTCCAGAGCCCAAACACTTCAAATTGTCCTTTAAATGCAATCTGCTTTTTCGTTGCTCTTCATTATAAACAAAATCTAAACGGGCAAAGCCCATGTTCCTGCTTGCTGTGGTGCCCGGCACATCAGCAGCACTAAGTAGCTTTCAATCTGTTTTGAGTAGAGTCAGCCTCTGGGGTTGAGGGGGTGGCGTAGGCGGACAAGGGGAGGCACCTGGCTGCTGTGAAAGTTCTGGATTGCAGCTAGAGCAGAAGGATGCGACTTTCGGAGCTCGCCTTTGGGGATAGGATATAGTTAGTACTGGCAAGGGGAGAGCCAATCAGTGCTTTTTGTATGATTTGTGTTTAGTAGATATAGTAAAAATCTATATGGTCTTGATTCTTTTTGTTTTGAACATGTATTCTGCTTTTTTATTATGCAAACTATACTGTGACAAAAATTTTTAAATGAAAAGCATCATTCAGTATTCATTACCAAAAAGCAGTTTTCATTTTATCCTTCCATTTTTTTGCACTACATACCTATATATTTTACTTATTTATGACCCTAACATAGTTTTTCTAATCTGCTTTATCTGATGTTACATCACATGCTTTTTCCATATATAGTTATATATTTTCAAAAAACTTTTACAATTGTTGTGTAAATAATTATGGTTATATAATTTAGTGTTTTTGAAGTTTTTATACCCGTAGTTCATTTACAATGTTCCTGCTCCCAATTGTGGGTAGACTGTTTCTAGTAGTATAGTTAATCTCCTCAAATTGCTTCCTTCTCATTTTAAAGTGGCAGTGTAACAATGTCAGTTCCTTGTTTTCTTGGAATTAACTCAGAGCAATTAAGGAAAATAAAAAATAGAGTCCATCTTTGATGAAACTAAGATCTGTAATTTGGAGGGCTGCTAAATCCAGTGAAACGCAGAGAAGTGTAGAAAGACGCTGAGAGAAGATTCTCAAAGCTGTATGTTTCAGATCGAGGTGGCAAAGCATAGTTGTAAGTTACTGGCATACCCTGAGGTGAAACCACCTGTCCCCCGATTAGGACCACGGGAGTGGGTGCGAGGAGTGGCGGCAGGAGCTTTCTTGGATACACTTCGGTAAGCAGCAGCAAGATGGGCAGGCCGAAAGGAGTAATCACAGAAACACACCTATTTGTAGGAAGTGCGGTTTCAGAGGACAGGAACAAAGGGAGGCAACGTGCATTTTGAGCAGCCTTGAAACTGTCGATCTCTGTTGACTAAAGTGAGAAAAAGACTAAAAAATTCACTCTTATAAAGTACCCTGTGTAGGGAAAACTTTTGCTGGCCTGAGTTATGTCCCTGGCCTCTCCACCACGCAAACTTCTGCAAGTAGCTGGTATAGTAAGAACTTGCCACATTCAGAAATAACTAATAATCAGGAGGAACTAGCGCAAGATCTGTACAATACTGTGAGAAAAAAGGGAAGGAAAAAAACAAGAACAAATGAAGATGGTGTTTGATGACAAACAGTTACCAGAAAAACTTTACAGCAGAGACATGAAGATGGTAACCAAACATGTCACATTAAAAAATAAACACATTAGATCTGTGGAAGATGAATTCAAAGCAGAGACGTAAGAAGGTATGTGCCTTGTTCAAGGGGATGTAGGAAGACAACAAAAGGAAAGGAAACATGAACTAGAAAAACTTAGACAAGAAATAGGATTAAAAGTTATAACCATAATAGAAATTATGACCATGTTGGATGCAACATACAAGAGACCAGAATCTTCAGAAAGTACACAAAGAGGGTGATAAAGTAAATGAAATTAGTAAAGTTAAGGTATTAGAAGAAAGTGACAGCTGAGGAAAAAAAAACAACAGCAAACATGCATAATTTATGTCCCAAAAGAAGAGAACCAAAACAATGAAACAGGGAACAATATATATGTTTAAAGATGTAATTGGAGAAAACTTTATAAAAATAAAAGAAATTTTGCATCTGCAAATTGAAAGGGCATGGTGAGTCCCAAGAAAAATTGGTGTAGAAAAATCTTTAGCAGGATATAGTTCTGTGAAGATGCTGGACTTAAATATAAAGAATCCTTTGGACACTCCAGACAAGAAATCAAGCTGCCTATACAGGGAGACAGAGTCAATGTGGCTTTCAGCTTTTCCGTGGTAACATTTAATCTCAAAGACTGTGAATGATGCCTATAAACTACTCCAGTAAAAGAAAGTGATTTACACATTTTAACCCAGTTATTCCATCATGTATAAAGGAAAGGCACTGTACAAATTTTTTTGTTGTTCCTGGGATGTATGTATTTTCAAGAACACCTGCAGAAATTGGAAGAGGAAAATCTTCAGCCAGCCAAGAAATAAATGGAAAAACAAGGGCAGAAAGACTGTCAGCTGGGCTCAAAATTATCTAACCGTAGGACTAATACTAAATGTTACCAAACTAAATGTATGTGATATAAGCAGTGTAATAATAACGTGATAATGTTAACGTATGTAATGTTATGATTAATAATAACAAAGTAATACAAGATAAAACAGGAAGGGAAAGAGAGGGTAAAAGATGGTGGCGGTATCCTGATTTCTTTATCCTATAGCTAGAAGTCAGAAAGTTTCATTTAACTGGTAAGTCAAGAAACAGGCAGCCAGGCATGGTGGCATGTGCCTGTAGTAGTCCCCAGCTAATTGAGAGGCTGAGGCAGGAGAATCGTTTGAGACCAGAAGTTCTGAGCTGTGGTGTGCTATGCTGATTGGGTGTCTGCACTAAATTCTGCATCAGTGCGGTGACCTCCTGGGAGTGTGGGACCACCAGCTTGTCCAAGGAGGGGTGAACCGGCCAAGGTCAGAAACAGAACAAGTCAAAACTCCTGAGCTGGTCAGTAGTGGGGCAGTTCCTGTGAATAGCCACTGCACTCCAGCCTGGGCCACGTAGTGAGACCCTATCTCTAAAAAAACAAAACAGAGGTATAGTGTATATAAAAGAAAACTCCAAGAAAAATACTACCTAGTAAAATTGGACAGGGAAGAACTTCATAAGTTCTTCAAAAGATTGTTATTATTCATCATAGGAAATGAGTAGATACTGTGTATAGAAGTAAAGAATTAAGTTATCCTATAAAGTTATAGTTATAAAGGTAATTCCTAGAACAAAAATATAAACCTCCCAAATTAAAGGAAACATGCACACACAGAAACCAAGCAGACGCAGATAATATAGTGAAGGATTTGTTCTAAAAAGCAGTAAAAAGTGTGACACAAAGTGTGTTAACACACATACACATTTTTATATAAATAAATATAAATATTTATTTCTTAGCTAATAAAGGAGAAACTCTGCATCACAAAACAAAACCCAAACCACATGCTATAAGCACACAATCCTCACACAGCAAAGTGACTTAGAAGGATTGACAGCAAATCCTTGGCTAAGGACTTACTAAATGCATGCAAAGAGGGAAAAGAATGTTTCAGGTAGAACGTGTTAAATGAGACAAAGGGCAGTGCTCAGTGATAAAGATGCCAACCACAAATATGACTAGCCATGCATCCAATAACTTGGCATCAATATTCATAAAGTAAAAACAAATAGAGAAACATTTAATTCTCCTTTCTCAGTTCATGAAAAAGCAAGTGGAACAAAAATAAGGATATAGAAGACCTGGGAAAAATGACGAATACAGTAGATCTATAAATACCTAAAGGCAGCATTTACCTTGTTCTAATAAGATGTCCATAGAATGTACACAAAACATTGAAATGTTAAGCCACAAGAAAATCTCAGATCCATAGATGTAGAGATTACATGGATAATATTTTCTGATTATAACATAGGGGACAAGAAAAATGAAAACATGTCACGTAAAACTTGGACATGAATGTTTGTAGCATTTTTTATAATAGCCAAAAAAGTAGAAACAACCCAAATGTTCATCAACTGATAAGGGAATAAATGTGGTATATCTATATAGTGATACATCATGTGCCAATTTTGCAGTGAATTACCAATACATGTTGCAACATAGATAAACCTTGGAAATGTTCTGTTAAATGAAAGAAGCCAGGCACAAAGGACCACATCGTGTATGATTCCATTTATATGCAATGTCCAGAATAGGCCAGTCTAAAGAGACAGAAAATAGATTAGTCGTTGCCTAGGGCTAGGGCTAGAATTTGCAGAGATAGTTAAATGGCACGTGGTTTCTTTTGGGGATAATGGAAATGTTATAAAATCGATTGTAGTGATACATGCTCAACTCTGTGAATATAGGAAAAGCCATTAAATCGTACGCTTTAAATAGGTGAATTGTATGATATGTGAATTCTATCTCAGTAAAGCTGTTTAAAAAAAAAGATACATTTTAAAATATGCTACGCACGCATCTCAGGCCAAATGCTAAGACTGAACCCTGTAGGGAAACAGAGCGAGCGAATAGAACTTTCTGTGATGGTGAAAAGTTCTTTATCTGTGCTGTGTTAATACTGCAGCCCCTAGCCAAATGTACTCAGGAACTAAGGAACTGAATGTTTAATTTTGATTAAATGTAAGCAAGCACGTGTGGCTAGAGGCTAATTAATTGGACGACACACACCACAAGCTTACCCTTATTACTACTGTTGTTTACCATTGCTTCAGAGAGACCAGCAACACAAACATGGGGAGAAGTAAAAAAAAAAAAGTGTAAAAATTGGAAAGGAGAAGGTAAAATTATCATTTGCATATGATGCGATGCTTTATACCTGGAAACCCCCAGAGAATAATCTGAAAAATATTACTAACAGTAAGAAAATTCAGATGGTAGCAGGGTACAAAACTAAATGTACAGAAACCAAAATATTTTAAAATTTGCCAAATTGAAATTAATGGAGAAGGAAGAGCCCCTTTAGTGCTGCCTGGTAATCCTCCCACACTTCCTCCACCCATTTACCCCCAGCCCTCCTGGAGCACTTTGGGATCCTTTTCTTCCCTCACACCTTCCCCAGTCTTTACCCTCCGCCGATGGCTGCTTCTCATGTTGCTGGGAAAGTAGAAGCAGACTGAGGAGGCCTCCACATGCTCCTACTCAGCATCCGCCTGGGTCTGTGCCCATTTACGCTGACCTTTCTTCCTGTCTCTTGTGTGTGATATCCTGTCTCCTGAAGCACACTATTCCAGCCGTTGATTGTCTCCTGCTCTTTCTCCCTTCTTGTGGGGGGCGGGGGTGAGCCATTGTGACCCCACTTTGTCTTTCAGCTACTGTCCCATTTTTCTGCTTATCTTGACACCAAAACTCCCCCAAAAGTTGGTTGACGCGTAGTCCCTGTTTCTCTCCGATTTTCTGTCTCTCGACCCCATTCCAGTCAGGCTTTTACCCCTGACACTTCTCTAAAAATGTCCCTATTAAAGTCCCCTTTGACCTGCAAGATGCTTAATGCAGTGGTCATTTCTCAGTCCTCAGTCCACCTGACCTATTAGCCTTTTTCCCTGGCTTCCAGGACACAGGCTTCTGGATCTACTGCTGCCTCCCCCGCCCATCCCGGGAGCTCCTTTAAGGCTACTCCTCAGCCCCCAACTTCTCATTAGCAAAGAACCCCAGGACTCAGCTCTTGTAATTTTCTGCCCACCCTCACGTCTAAGAACGATCTTGTCTGTGACTTTCAATACCGTCTGTATGCAGATGAATCCCAAATGTGTAACGTCTGCACAGACCTCTCCCCTGAACACCAGACCTTGATATCCAGCCCCCTCCTTGGCCACCTTCATTTGGATGCCCAACAGGTGTGTCAGACTTAACAGGTCCAAAGTCAAGCTCCTGACCCTCCCTGCCCCCAGGTGTTTCTCCTTCAGTCTTCTCCATCTCTTCATCCTTCAAGAAACCTTGGGAAGTCCTAGCTCTCTCTCACCCCACATTACACCCTCAGCAAATCTTAACAGCTTCGCTTTCACGGTATCAAGAATCTGGTCATCTCTCGCGACCTTCACCTTTATCTCCACCTGGGTTATTCCAGCAGCCTCCTTCCTCACTGGCTTCCCTGCTTTGCCCCTGCCCCTGCCCCTGCCCCTGCCCCTATAGCCGGTTCTAAGCATAGCAGCCAGTGTGGGCCTTTTATTCTAAAATGTGAATCAGGCCAGGGTTGTAAGGGTGGCTCATGCCTGGAACCCCAGCACTGCGGGAGGCCAGAGCCTGAGGCCAGGAGTTCAAGAACAGCCTGGGCAACACAGCAAAACCCCATCTCTGAGAAAACTATCTTATAGAGTACATATTTTGCTCGTTTGTTGTCTTCTCCCTCTACTCTAGATTGTAAATTTCATCAAGGCAGAGATTTTTGCCTGTTTATTCCCTGCTGAATCTCACAGCACAAAAATGCTTGTCACTTGGTGGTGGTCAATAGGTATTTTTGAATGAATGAATGAGGAAATAGATTGGAGGAAGACGAGACCAATTAGAGGCGCAGAATCCCATGAGGAAAGCTACTTTAATAGTTGAAGCAAAAAGCTGTTCATTCCTTTCATTTGATCCTGGTGTTTCCTTGAATACAGGTACACCTCAGATTGTGGGTTGGGTCCAGACCACCACAGTAAGGCAAGTTGCACAAGTTTTTTGGTTTCCCAGTGCATGCAGAAGTTATGTTTACACTGTAGTCTAAGTGTACAGTAACAGCATTATGTCTAAAAAAACAACGGACATACCTTAGTTTTAAAATACTTTAGTAAAAATAAACTGTAGTTACAGGTGTCAAAAAATACTTAGTGCTAAAAATGCTAATGATCATCTGAGCCTTCAGCAAGCCACAGGCTTTTTGCTGGTGGAGGGTCTTGCCTTGGTGTTGATGGCTGCTGACCGATCAGGGTGGTAGCTGCTGAAGGTTAGGGTGGCCGTGGCAATTTCTTTTTTTTTTTTTTTTTTGAAAAAGGGGCTTACTCTGTTTCCCTGGTTTAAGTGAGTGCCGTGGCATCATCCTAGCTCACAGCAACCTCACACTCCTGGGCTCAAGCGATCCTTCTGTCTCATCTTCCCGAGTAGCTGGGATCACAGGCATGCGCCACCATGCCCGGCTAATTTTTTCTATATATTTTTAGTTGTCCAGATCATTTCTTTCTATTTTTAGTAGAGACGGGGGTCTCGCTCTTGCTCAGGCTGGTCTCGAACTCCTGACCTTGAGCGATCCACCCGCCTCGGCCTCCCAGAGTGCTAGGATTACAGACGTGAGCCACCGCGCCCGGCCGCAGTTTCTTAAAATATGACACCAGTGAAGTTTGTGGCATCAATTGACTCTTCCCTTCACAAAAGATTTCTCGGTAGCATGAAGTGCTGTTTGACAGCATTTTACCCAGTTTCTTTCAAAACTGGTGTGAGTCCTCTCAAACCCCTCCACTGCTTTATGAGCTACATTTGTGTAAAACTCTACATCCTTTGTTGTCATTTCAGCAGTGTTCACAGCGTCTTCGCCAGGAGTAAATTCCATCTCAAGAAAACTCGTTCTTTGCTCACTTATAGAAGCAACTCCTCATCCGTTCAAGTGTTATCATGAGATCGCAGCAATTGAGTCACATCCTCAGGCTCCACTTCTAATTCTAGTGCTCTCGTTTCCACCCCCTCTGCAGTTATTAATACTTCCTCCACTGGAGTCTTGAGTCCCTCAAAGTCATCCGTGAGGGTTGACATCAAATTCTTCCTAACTCCAGTGAATGTGGATATTTTGACATCTTCCCATGAATCACAGATATTCTTAATGGCATCTAGAATGGTGAATCCTTTCCAGAAGTTTTCCAATTTATTTATTCCATCAGAGGAATTACTTTCGAAGGCAGCTATCGCCTTACAAAATGTATTTCTCAAATGATAACACTTAAAGTCAGAATTGCTCCTTGATCCATGGGCTGCAGAGTGGATGTTGTGTCAGAAACAAAAACAACATTAACCTCCTTGTACCTCTCCATCAGCATTCTCGGTGACCAAGTGCGTTATCAGTGAGCAGTAACATTTTGAAAGGAATCTTTTATTCTGAGCAGTCTTAATAGAAGAATATTCAGTAAACCATCCTGTGAACAGATACGCTGGCATCCGGGCTTCATTGTTCTATTTATAGAGCACAGGCAGAGTAGATTTAACGTAATTCTTAAGGGCTCTAGGATTTTTGGAATGGCAGATGAGCATTGGCTTCAACTTGAAGACACCAGCTGCATTGGCCCCTAACAAGAAAGCCTGTCCTTTGATGCCTCGCCTTGACTTCTCTCTAGCCGTGGTTATCCTAGGTAACATCTTCTTCCAGTAGGAGGCCCTTTGTCTACATTGAAGATCTGTTGTGTAGTGTAGCAGCCTTCATCGGTGATCTTAGCTAGATCTTCTGGGTAACTTGCTGCTTCACCCTGCACCTTTATGTCATAGAGACATAAAAGTTTCTTTCCTTCAACCTCACGATTCACCCTCTGCTAGCTTCAAACTTTTCTTCTGCAGCTTCTTCTTAGAATTGAAAAGAATTGGGCCTTGCTCTGGATTAGGCTTTGACTTAAAGGAATGTTGTAGCTGGTTTGATCTTCTACTTAGATCGCTCAGACTTTCTCCACATCCTCAATGAGGCTGTTTTGCTTTCTTATCACATATGTGTTCACTGGAGTAGCAGTTTCAGTTTCCTTCAGGAACTTTTCCTTTGCATTCACAGCGTGGCTGTTTGGTGCAAGAGGCTTAGCTTTCAGACATCTTAGCTTTCAACATACCTTCCTCACTAAGCCTAATCATTTCTACCTTTTGATTTCAAGCAAGAAATGTGCCACAGTTCTTTTCACTTGAACACTTAGAGGTCCTATCGTAGGGTTATTAATTTCAATATTGTTGTGCCTCAGGGAATAGGGAGGCCCGAGGAGAAAGGAGAGGGACAAGGGAAGGGCCAGTCGGTGGAGCAGTCAGAACACACATTTATTGATTAAGTTCGCTATCTTCTATGGGTGTTGTTTGTGGTGTCCTGAAACAGTTACAGTGGTAACATCAAAGATCACTGATCCCAGATCACCATAATAGATATGGTAATGAAAATCAATTCTAAAATACTGTGAGAATAACCAAAATGTGACACAGAGACAAATGGTACCAATAGACGTGTTTGATGCAGAGTTGCCACAAACCTTCAGTTTGTAAAAAAAAAAAAAAAAAAAAAAAAAATGCATTGTCTGCAAAGCACAATAAAACAAGATATGCCTGTAGTCATTTTCCGTTTGTCTACAGTGCATTCTTCTTTCTTCTTGAAACTTGAACTCCTCCAGGTCAAGGAGTAGATTCTTGCACCTTCTCATTGCCCCAGCAAATTTATGTTCAGCGATGAGGAAAGGTAATTCTCATTTGGCTGTAAGCACTGACATCACTCTTTTTTTTTTTTTAGTTTTTTCCTTGTGCTAACATTTTCCGCTGTTACTCTTAGTTATTTGACATTGCAGACATTGCCTGTATTCCCATTGAATACTCCTGCAAAGCAAGGAGTCTTTATAATAAATAGGGTAAACCACGCAATGGTGTTACTAACCACAGTAGTACTAAAACTGCTCATGGCTTCAGTGCAGGCCCAGAGGAAGTACTGTCACTTCAGCAACAGCGTAACCTACTCACAAACCCCGCTTGGCAACTCTCATGTGTCACGGCTTTCATCAACTTTAGGGCAAGAATCATTCCGTTCTAACAGATGGACATGAATTTAACCAGACAATAAACCATGTATGTGCCATAAATGTGTTTGCTGAGGGCACGATTCCCAGTACAGAACTTTTAAGAACAGCTGTCTTATCATGAGCTACTGTTTCTTGGGGAGATGATTTGTTAACCTAATTCTGAAAGAGATTACATTCATAAAGTTAATCTTTCAGTGGCTTCCCCACTACCAGCAGCCTAGTTATTTGGGGGGACAATTTTTATAAATAAAAGTTATTTACATGAGATTCTATTTTTAAAGCAAGGTGAGGAAGACTTGATTCAGGATTGTCGTGACAGGTATAGGGACTGCCCCAGCAGGGTCTTGCCCGGCGGGGAAAGAGATTGGGCTCATTTCCTAACACTGCAGGGGCAAGTGGGATTCATAGCCCAAGAGCGGGGTGGGGGACAGTGGATGGGAAATGACTAAGGAAACATCCGGAGTAATAAGAGATGCTAGCTCAGCCAGCCTCACGGAATTCTTGCAGAAGGCGGGCCAAGGTGATCTGACATCCCCTGAGGGATCTATTTACATGAGATTTTAAAAAACTAATTTGATGTTTTCTTTCCAGATTTGGTGTAATTTGTCTAAATGGGTTTGTTAACCCTTTTTTGCATGGCCAGCGACTTGTCTTAGTGCGTTCGGGGAATGCAGAGCATTAATTGTGAGCATTTTTTTCCTTGATGCTTTTTTCATTTAGCACTTCTGTTAAATTACTGTATAAACTATTACTTAAATGGTTTTAACTATACAGTTCTTTAAAAATACAGTTCTTTTTTCTTTCTACTTCTTTCGGTCATTCTCTTCAGAGAAGATGTTTCATTCTCTCAACAAACATTGCTTTCCCCATGGAACCTGTGCAAATTAAAATATGAAGTGTTTGTTCGTTTTACATTCTTTAGAGGGTAACTTCTACTGGTGTACGTTTTCGTTGGCATGATCTACCAGGCAAAGTATAAATTGCTGTAAAACTGGGAAAGTGTTTGAATGAGTAAAGCAGATGTTCTCTTAGCATGAAGCAGATGTAAAACTTGCAAGTGTCTGTCTAATAAAATATAGCATTTGGTTCTATACAGCTGGTGCCAGATTGTCAATTAATCATGTTTGAATGTATTTTTACTAATTAGATCCCCCTCTGTTCTTTACACATTCTGGGTATATTAAAGAAAGGGATGGGGCACAAAAGCTTTCTACTGTTAGTACTTTGAGCAGTGTTTTTTCTTGTTCCCTAGTCTTCTATTGTTAGGCTCATATAGGCCAGTCTTTTATTCCTCATGACTCTCCAGTCTGATTTGGGGATGTAGGTTTGATGTTAGGATATTCCATTGAAGACAACAGTTAGTACTTTGAACGCTTTAAGGCAGCTGGAGAAAAGAAAAGGAATGTAATTAAACTTCATATTGTTTTTTTCCTTATTTGCATGAACAAAAGCTAGTATTTGCTCACTTAACATCAATTCATAACCTCTATGGTTATTTGACTGAGTAGGAGTTTAACATTATAAAAACAAGCGATACCAGTTTGGTTTTATGTTATCAAAAGCAAAAGAGCAGTTTTTCTCAAAGATTAAAGAAGAATGGGTTAATTTAACTACTAAGAAGAGTTACCTTTACTGCTATGAAAGATACAACACAAATCAGTAGCAACTGTGAAAGCTAAAAAAGCTGTATCATTCTGTGCTGTCATTTTTGTAAAGCAAGTATGCTAATGAAATTAAATTTCAGAACCTGGTGGGCTTTTTTTTTTTTTTTTGAGACAGGATCTCACACTGTTGCCAGGGCTAGAGTGCAGTGACATATCATAGCTCATTGCAGCCTCCAACTCATGGGCTCAAGCAATCCTCCTGCCTCAGCCTCCCAAGTAGCTGGGACTACAGGCACATGCAACCACACCCAGTTAATATTTTTATTTCTCGTAGAGACAGGGTCTCGCTATTGCCCGGGCTTGTCTTAAACTCCTGGGCTCAAGCAGTCCTCCTGCCTTGGCCTCCCAAAGTACGAGGATTACAGGCGTGAGCCACTGCACCCAGCAGTGGGCCTTTTGTTCATGCTTGATTTCCCCAGGATAAATTTGTTTTCTGTGAAAGGACATTCAATCTGGAAGAAGGTTTGCTACCCTACCTCCCATTTTTCTAAAAAGGGTTAGTTAACAATGATATTAATAAAGCATAATAGTTTGGTTTTTGGAGTTGGTGATTGGATATTTAAACACTCTTAAATAATTAAGAATTTTTTCAATGCTTTATTTGTGAATTGATTTATTACACTTTTTTAATGAATAGGAGAAGTATTTAAAGAAATATTTAGAGCTAAAAAGAAAAAATTTTTAATATTTAAAGGGTAAGAGAAATATATTAAATAATTTCTAGGTCTGAAGATAAATAGCATGAGTGGTTCTTTTAATGAAATGTTTATTACCATTTGAAAATTAGTTGGAGGTAGGGAAAATAAAAATATACTGAAAGAAGGTCATCAGCTAGAAAGTGAGATGTTCCTTGTTTATTGTCTTCCCCTGATAAAGTTGGATTTGTGGAACATGGATCTGCTGTAATGTGAAAAAACATAAATGGAAATACATTTTAGATAATGTGTTGCAGATTCTAGAATCTGTTTTTTTGAATACTGGTGTAAAAGTATCTATAATGACGTAGATTATAATTTTTTGTTCATTTATATAATACTTTTACGTGCACAGTTGAATATCCCTTATCTAAAATGCTTGGGACCAGAAGTGCTTTGGATTTCAGATTTTGGAATATTAGCGTGTATGTAAGGAGATATCTTGGGGAT
The DNA here is from genome assembly GCF_000956105.1 of Propithecus coquereli. Classification (NCBI taxonomy): domain Eukaryota; kingdom Metazoa; phylum Chordata; class Mammalia; order Primates; family Indriidae; genus Propithecus; species Propithecus coquereli. The sequence continues at coordinate 638,889 of NW_012148108.1, read as the reverse complement.
GGGACCCAAGTCTAAACACAAAATTCCGTTATGTTTGATGTATACCTTGTACAAATAGCCTGAAAGCAATTGGTTGTAATATTTTGATAATTTTGTGCATAAAACAAAGCTTGTGTACTTCGAACAATTAGAAAACAAAGATGTCACTTCGTTGACAGTCTTTGGTTGTTTGGTATCACCATCATTGCTGACTCTGAATTTCTATATTACCTTTATAAGCAATCATTTTCTTATATATATTCACATGCAAATATTTAACAGTAAAAAATATGACAGCGAAAAAATAATGTGTTCAGAGTAACTTGTGGCATCATGTTGGCTCTCAACAAGTTTTGAATTTTGGAGTATTTAAAATTTCACATTTTCAGATTAGGGATGTTCAACCTTTATATAAAATACATAATCTAAGAGTATTCATAAGATTATTCCAGAAAGTCTCCCCCATACTTACTACCATTGCCTCCATATTTTATGTTAATGATTTAAATTTTTAAAAAAGTATTTTGCAACCAAATTGACTAATAGCTATTAATCTTCAGTTCTTCTAAGGGTAAATACTTATCTAAAAGCAGTTTAAATATTTCATGTATCCGTTTACCTACATGAACATCTTTCCACTGAGGTTACACTTGTCAAAGTAACATTCATATGTAAAAGGTCTGCCTCATTTGACTAAGAATACCTTATATTCGTAGAATAAAAAAATTATTAATCTTATGTTGTTAGCTTCTAGGCATCTGTCTAATGCAATTATATTTCTTTTCATTTGGGAGATTTTTTTAATACTGTTCCTGTTTTCCTATTTTGTATCTCACTAATATGTGGGTATGGTGATATATTTTTAATTTTTTAAAGTTTAGACATTCACAAAAGTAGAATAGTATAACAAACCCCTTTTTATCTGTCACTGAGCTTCAACAATTATCAGCTTTCTATTCTTGTTTGTCAAGATTCGAGACTATATCTTTAGAGATTTTTCTGTTTTAAGTTGTGGTTTCCGAATCCTTTCTGCAGTGACAATACGTATTTAAACAAAACTAGGTCATGTAAACGCGGAGATCTAACTTTTTTCAGGAAGTGGAGCGAGAAATCTCATTCAGAACAGAATGTGGACTGTATTACTCCTACTACAAGCAAATGCTGCAGGCTCCAACCCTCATGCAAGGTAATTACAACTAATAGTCTGATCTGGGGTCTACTCTATTCTTTTTAATATTTTAGGCAAAAATACTTTGCACGGAAGCATTTTAAATGCTCTGTAGAACTTGTGTAGTTTCTCCTTGTTAACATCTGATCATTCTATGGAAATTTTTTTTGCTCTGGAAGAAGTTATATAATACTTTATTATAACTCTCCTCTCCTTGCCTTCCAGCTCCACTCCGTCGCAAAAGTAATCTCTTTGTGATTTCTTGGTTTCGTTGCTGATTTTTCTCATGATCATTTTGGAAGCAGTCTTTGCAATACTGCTTTCACAGGAGTATTGTTTGAAAACTGGAGGTCTTTGGGTAATACCAGTGAAAATTACAGTTGTCCCTCTTGTCCCCATCGTCCCCATTCCTTCCTCTATTTTGCAGTTGCCATTTTCCTACATTTTCACTTGTCCTAAGTGGTTTAGAGCCCACACTGTTTATCTTTACTCCGTCTAATGGAAGCCCCCAGAAGGATCTCTTCTGCTTAATACATCCTTGATGTGCTCAACATGGGCGTACACGACGGAGAACCGCCCTTTTCTGGGCTTTGCTTGGATTCAGCTATGATATTTTGGCAAGAATTCTTCTCAGGTGGTGTTTTGTACATCCGATTTTATAGCAATAGGAGACAAGAAATTTTGGTTATCTTTGTTTTTGTGTCATAAAAATTAATCAGTGTTTATAGCCAGACTCGTCCACAGTAAGGCCAGTTACGCACCAGCCTCTCACTCAGGGCTTTTGGCTTTCACTTAGGATTTTGCCTGTGTCTGTTACTTCCATAGGGCTCCGTCAGTCTGGGAACTCTGAGGTGCAATTCGTACAAGAAAGATAGGCTAAGTATTGATGTTTTTCCCCTATAGTTGATCCTCATTGTTCACAGATTCCATGTTTGCAAAATTACCTGTTTGCTAAAATTTGTTTATAACACCAAAGTCAGTACTCACGGTGCTTTCACAGTCATTTATGGACACGTCCAGAGCAGTAAAAAATTTTAGTCACTGACGTGCAAGTTCCCAATAGAACCAATGAGGTAACACTCTGCCTTCTTGTTTGACATAATAGTGTCCTTTTCTCAGTCTGTTGCATGCTGTGCTTTTTATTTTTTTTTATTTTTTTTTTGCTGTTTGTTGGTGATTTTGCAGTTTAAAGTGCCCCTCCCCCAGCATAGTGTTAAATGCTGTCTGCTGTTCCTGAGCTCAAGAAGACTGTGATGTGCCTTACAGAGAAAATACATTGTTTGATAAGCTTCATTTAGGCATGAGTTATAGC
>NW_012148108.1:625823-635655 GCF_000956105.1 Propithecus coquereli | reverse complement strand
GGGTCTCGCTCTTGCTCAGGCTGGTCTCGAACTCCTGAGCTCAAACAATCCACCCGCCTCGGCCTCCCAGAGTGTTAGGATTACAGGCGTGAGCCACCGCGCCCGGCCTTACAGATTTTTAATACAGTTTCTGAGACATCCAAATGAAGCCTGTACATTATAGTTGATATGTATCTTTAACTGCTTCTTTAAATCTGTCGTTATCTTTCCATCTTTTTTCGTGTAATTTTTTGTTGAAAACACTGATTCACTGTATAAAGAAGTTTTCCACCTTCCAAATTTTACTGGAACCTCATGGCATCATGTAATGTTTCTCAGCTCCCTGAGTTTCCTCCTGTTAATTGGTAGTTAGATCTAGAGGCTTGCTCAGATTTAGGTTGTGCTTTTTGGTAAGAATACTTCCTAGATGGTGTCGTATACGGTTATATCAGAGGGCACATAACGTCTAGGCTGTCTCTCTTGGGCTCAGACTGATCCATCAGTTATTAAGTTCCTGATTAGCCTTTCACCTAACGATTTAGAACCACAGATGACCATCACCCAAATTTGTTAATTTCATAAGGACTTAAAATGGTGATACTCTAATTCTATCATTCATTCTATCGTTATTAGAATTTATCTCTAAAGAAAAACATTTTCTCATCACCTATTTGATAACACAGTTCATAAAGGAAAGGCAGGAAAAATGTTTGGCCTTTCCCTTTATTGTGTTCAGAATGAGTTGCCTTTCTACCATCTTCTTAAGATTTTGCTTTATAAGTATTATTATAAACTCGTGGATTTTTAACATAATTGATGCGTTTTGATCCTTTGTATTATTCTTATATTCAAATTGCCCAATCTTTGTCCAGTGGAATCCTTTCAGATTAAGTTGTTGCCTTTTTGACGTGACTCCAGGGTTCTTTGAAAACTCCTTGCTTTTGGGCATGACAAGATATTTCAGCCGCATTTTGTATATTTCCTACCCCTGATCTGGAATCAGCCATTTGTCAAAGGAGCTCCAGTTATTTTTAATAGCTATTTGGAGACCACAGTTGGGCATGAGGAACAGTTATTGCTACTAGATTGGTCATTGTTCCTAGGCCTTTTTAGTGAGCAGAGCTAGGAAATGTGAGTATTTTTTCCTAAGAGAAAATATGAAGATACCTATTTTCAGTTCAAAGTTAGGATAACAGGGTTTTTACTTTTTGGTTTGGTATTTGTTTCTCTTTTCTCCCTAAGTTGAAAACTTGGATTCCATATGATGTTAAGGTTATCACTTGTTTTATGCTCCTATGTGTGTGATACTTTCAAAGTAACAATAATAATATTGCTACTATGTGATTACCTGAAAATAGTTCATACTGTCTTTGCAATTCTTTTTCTCAATTAGGATACAACCCACCTAGTCACATTCCTCTGTTTTCAAGTCACTTGAAAGAGTTCCCTCTTTTGTGACCAAGCCACCAACTCAATAGGTTTCTTTGTTATAGCTTGCTTTCGGTTTTCAGGGATTGTATCGTAAAATTTTTTACTTACCTTTTTTGTACTTATTTAAAAAGTTTATAGAGTTCCTAAGTCAAACCATAAAATGGAGCATTCAGAGAAGTCCATTTCTATCCCTGTTCCCTCCACCCTGTTTCCTTCCTTACTCTTTAGGTAACCATTCTTATAGATAACCATTTTTGTTTTTGTTTTATTCTTCCACTTTTAATATTTTTAATATAAGCAAATACTTCAATACATTCATATTTCCCCATTGTTAGAGAAAAAAACCTGCTTACTGTATAGTATATGCACTGTTCTCTATTTTTTTTTTTTCACTTAATAAAAATCTTGGGGATCACTCTATAATAGAAAATAAAGATACCGATCCTTTTTGCGACTGCATAGTGCTCCTTTGTGTGGATTACTGTGGTCTCTTAAAGCCTCTGCTCACGTGGGTTCTGTGGCACATCCGCTCACATGCCATCGGTCAGAGCGAGTCAGATGGCCAAACCCAAGCTGGGGAGTGGGGAATGCTGCTCTCCCAGAGGGTACTCCCTCAGGGAGAACACTCTCCCAGAGGAGATAGTGCAGGTCGCGTGGCAGGAGGGCAAGGCTGGGAGATATAAAATCCCCTTGCCCGAATTCCTGTAGAAGAACCGTGTGGGTTTTTTTCATTGCCATCACAAAAGTTCTAATTTACCTGTGTTTTTGTAAACACTTAAATAATGTCCATGTAGTGTGAGCTCTTTGAGGATAGGACTGTGTTTCTTGCTATTATATCCCTAGTGCCTTCCATACTCCCTGGCACATACTAAAGAATCTATGAATAGTTTTGAATGAGTAAATAATTATAAGTGTAATTATTTTCTTCCTGATCTTTCAAATATCAATCTTAGGTTTTCACGGCTTGATATATGATAATAAAACTGAATCTATGAGGACAATTAACCTCCTTCAACGAATGAATATTTACCAAGAGGTTTTTCTCAGTATTTTATATAGAGTTCTACCCATACAGGTATGTTGTGTTCCGCGACATTGAATTGTTAATATCAGACGAAAGTCAAAATCTGCCATTTTGAGTTGAAAGTTGTTACGTATGTTCTTCTGGCCTTCAACTGGTTTGGTAGAAAATCAGCAATACCCTAATTTTCTCCATGTATATTATGAACTTCGCTTTCTATTAATATATACATAGATACTGCTTTTTATTTATATAAGATTTAAGATTTTTGTACATGTATGCTTCCTGGCATATATTGTAATATATGTGTGCAGTCTTAGAAGCTGGTAAATATTTTCATTTGGAAATGTATAATCACTCTTGATTTATCATTCAGATTAAAAAATTATAAAATTACCAAATCACAATGAAAATTGGACGAAGTCATGTGTAAAACTGGTCTAGAGTAAAGAATGAAGCTAGACTCTCAGGGACTTCCCTCTTGTCGTGGTAGTGGGAGGAAAGGCTGCTGGCAGACTCCCGTATGAAGAGGGGTGGTGTGGCTTACTGCTGGGAAGTCACAGCGGGCTTCTGAATATGACATTTCTACTGTCATAGTTTCTAAATGACAGTGAAGAGGGTTAGGGCTTCTCTGACAAACATTTTTTATTGTTCCCTTTACAGAAATATTTAGAGCCAGTTTATTTTTATATTTACACCTTATTTGGACTGCAGGCGATCTATGTCACAGCTCTTTACATAACCAGCTGGCTCCTCAGTGGCACGTGGCTATCGGGACTATTAGCAGCCTTGTGGTATGTCACAAATAGGTGGGTTGGAATCAGTATGTCTCTCTTCCTTCTAAAATGAGAGTAAAAATGCAGTTACTTCATTTGTAGTTACAGAAATTTCTTCTGCCACGTGTGTTTGGGTAGGAGCATTTTCTCTTTGGTTTACCTAGTGGTATAAATGTTTCTTACTTGGTAAGGTAGAAAGTGCTACTTATGTGTATTTCGAGCTGAGGAACAGAACATTGAATTGCAAGTAAAGGGTATCATCCGTAATAATCCTAATTCTGTTACTTGATTGCTATGTGATCAGTATTTCTCCAGCCACACAGCTCACCCCTTAAAGAGTTTTTAATGATATTTTCACTATCCATCTCAATAGGGTTGTGTGCACCTCTCAATTAGCAAAGCTGTACAAATGCAAGGAAATTCTTACATTGTCTAATTAATATCTATTATTAATTGATTAGCATTGGAGCCTTATGAAATAGCATTTTAAAAAAACGTATTCAAGATATATTGAATTATTGCCTGACCTACAGTAGCAATACCGACAGTAAGTAGGAGTCTTAAAACTTGAACATGAGTTCTAATATAGGGGTTTTTTTTGGTAATCCTGAGCAAATTATTTTATTATAATCCTATTGGGTGCTTAACTATATGCCAAGTACTTTACAAAATGCTTTGTATGTATTCTTTTAACAACCTTATACAGTAGGTACTGTCATTATCCCCATTTTGGAGATGAGTAAATTGAGGCTTAAAAGGTTAGTTTTTTTGTATACGCATACTCTCACATGTAGGTGTGTGTTTTGTGTGTATCGTTCATTGAATGGCTAGTATGTGCAGGCGTGGTCTTGATGCTCAGTGTACAAAGATGAAAAATTGTACTTGCCCTCTTGGGGTTCACATTCTAGAGAGGCAGGAAGCCTTTAAAAATTATTGCCAAAGACAAACTTAAGACTAAAATATAAAGCACTGAAGAAGTACAGAGAAAGAGAATGCATAGCATTGCCTGCTAACATTAATGAAGTTAGAAGTAAAAGTAAGAGGTGCTGGTGTGATACATTCATGGGTTTAGGAGTCATGCTGGCGTGGGCTTGAACGCCGGTGCTACCACTTAACCAAAGCATAGCCGTGGACAGATCACTTACATTTTCTCAATTGGCACGGGGATGATGATGATGGTGAGGACAGTTATTGAGAACCAGTGACCAAAATCTAAGTATACTTATCCTTAATGTAATACATCTTCCACTTTAGGAAATCTTTGAGGAAATTATCGTAAAAATTATTTTGGCCATCCGTATTTTCTTTTGTGCAGAATAGATACCACAAGAGTTGAGTTTACCATCCCACTGAGGGAGAACTGGGCACTGCCATTCTTTGCAATTCAGATAGCAGCAATTACGTATTTCTTGAGACCAAACTTACAGCCTCTTTCTGAAGTAAGTCTTTATAAAAGTTTATATATGTCTTAATTCCCCAATTTTATATAAGAAACTTCAAAAAATGCAATGTGCATAGTGTCCCAATGCATGTGAATAGTACTTGTTCCGTGACCAATTTTTTTAACTCGAGTTAAATTAAATTCTTTATCTGAGCTTTTTCCACTTTCCAAAGAAAATGTTTTCATTTTTGATGTTAAAAATGTCCTCTACATAATCTACCCTTAAATAGTTGGAGCAAACCCACACACAGTTTCTGAGAAACTGTCAGAATTTTTAAGCCATTGCTCTTGAGATGTGATTTGGTGCATTATTGCCTCCATAACAGTGTGGAATACACATAGCGTATGTGAATATTTATATGCAGAGTGTCACTTGATGATATTTAGAGCTTAAGTAACAAATGCAAGGGTTTTCAGAGCAACAGTGTATGGCTTTTCTATCTGGTTTATAGAGATATTGGCTGCTCTTGATAAAACTTGTCTGCAAGGTTTTTTATTACTAGAGACATGTAAATTATACAAAGGTTTTCTTTTTACAGAGGCTGACACTTCTTGCCATTTTCATATCAACTTTTCTCTTTAGCCTGACATGGCAATTTAATCAATTTATGATGCTGATGCAGGCATTAGTGCTGTTCATACTGGACTCCTTGGACATGCTGCCAGCAGCGAAGGTAAGCTTCGTTTTATTTTCTCATTTGAGATTTTCACTGTTTAGTGTTTTGTATGATAGAATGAGACGAAAATATGCAAGTACTTCATGATAAAATTGAAGCTCCTTCTTAGAGCTAAGTATGCTGAGGTCAGTTGATACTGAGTAATTTATGCAGCCTAGTTTGACCATCTTAACTTTTATTCTGCTTGTTTCAAGTTAAAAATGGATTTATTTGACACATAGATGTCTAGGTCAATTGTTATTTATAGAGATGACTTAAAATTTAAAATATAAGATAGCTCTTTTAAAATTTCTTACTACATATTGCCTTATGTGCAAAGAACTCAATGGGTACGTAACAACTTTTCTGTAGTACTTTATAAAATTTTTATAGTAACATTTAACCAATATGGGATGTGCATTCCTGTTGACTGGCCGAAAGAAATAAGGAAACCCATATCTGTCTCTCAGTGTCTGCTACTGTCATTTAATCGTGTGTGGTTTTTTTCATGTGCACAAATGTGTACATTTTTAATGCGTACATTGTGTACCTTTTAAAAATGGCTCATAGTTACATTGTCAGTGAAGGCCCTGTGAGGAGCAGTAATGAGGCACCTCTTCCCTTCCCAGCCTGCAGGGAGCCTGAACTTTCACCTTCACTCAGTAAGGAAGCACATCACCCTCCTGCCCCCCAAATGTCAGTGGGACCTCGAGACTTTCATCTCTATCAGGAAATAATGAGACAACATTTTTCTTTCCCTACCAGCATAGAACTGGCGTGGTGCTATGGTTTGAATGTTTATGTCTCCTCAGAATTCATATGTTGAAATCCCAACCCCAAGGTGGTTGTATTAGGAAGTGGGGCCTTTTAGGAGGTGATTAGGGCCATCGTAAAATAGGCACGAGGGAGCTTTTCACCCCTTTCACCGTGTGAGGACACAGTGAGAAGGTGCCATCAGTGAACCAGCTAGCAGGCCCTCTCCAGACACTGCATCTGCCAGCTCCTTAATCTTGGACTTCCCAGCCTCCAGAACTATGAGAAATGAATTTTTTGTTCATAAGCTGCCCAGGTGATGGTATTTTGTTATAGCAGCCTGAACAGACTAAGACGCATGGTGTGAGAGGAGGCCTGCTGACACAGAAGATTCAAGTGAGATCCGGAGTCCTATTGGTGTGATAGGATACAACTGAGAATCACTCCTTATACGAGAATCAGGAAAATCTCTCTTGAGTGAAAAGAAACAATCAACAGGTGCCAACACCGATACACACAGAAATTGGAATTATCTGACAAGGAGTTTAAAGCAGCCATCATAGAAAAGCTTCATTGAGCAATTAACAAACACACTTGAAACAAATGAAAATATAAGTTGTAAGCAAGAAGTAGACTATATAAAGAAGCAAATGGAAATTTTGGATTTGAAAAATCTCAATAACCAAAATTAAAAGCTTGGGGGTAGGCCCAACAGCAGAATACGATGGTCAGAGGAAAGAATCAGTGACTTTGAACATAGTCTAAAATTCATGTGTTCAGAATCCCAGAAGGAGAGGAGAAAGAGTATGAGGATGAAAAAAAAAAGTATTCAAAGAAATACCTTTTGAAGAAATGACTGAAATTTCTCAAATTTGGCAAAAGATAGACACCTACACCATCAAGAAGCTGGGCTACCGTCAAATAGGATAAGCCAAACAGAGCCTCATCAGGTGGAATTTTTGCAGAAATTGAAAAGCTGATTCTAAAATTCGTATGGAAACTCAAGGGACCCAGAACAGCTAAAACAATTGTGAAAAAGAAGCATAAACTTGGAAGACTCACACTTTCTGATTTCAAAACATACTACAAAACTGTAGTAGTCAACACGCTGTGATACCGGCAGGACAGACATTAGGTCATTAAATATGAAATGTCCAATTACAAATCAGCAGTGTATCTTTGTTATATCTCAACGGAGAAGCAGTACAATTAATCAAAGTATGCGCCTAAACTGTCGACACAGTTCTGCCATGTTAACGGTAGCTTGTTTAAGCCAGCAGCAAAGAAGCCTGGCGAGTGAGTGGCGATGAAATTGTGAAAGATATTTTCCACAGCTTGTTGAGAATTGAATATTTTTCCTTGCAAGAAGTGGTCCAAAGCCTGGAAGAAGTGGTGGTCAGTTGGTGCAAGGTCTAGTGAATACAGTGGATGACAGAGTTTCCAAGTCCAGCTGCTGTAGTTTGAGCAACATTGTGTGACATGTGGTCGAGCACTGTCTTGCAAGAGGATCGGCCTGTCTCTGTTGACCAATATCGGCCACTTCATCACAAGTATCCTCATCATTTCATCCAGTTGGTTGCAGTAGACATCCGCTGTAATCAGTTGACCAGGTTTCATTAATCTGTAGTGGATAATACCAGCGCTGGACCACCAAACAGACACTATTAGCTCTTTTGGATGAGTATTTGGTTTTGGACTGTGTTTTGGAACTTCATCTTTGTCCAACCATTGTGGTGAACGCTTTCGATTTAAAAAAGAATCCATTTTTCATCACACGTAACAACATGGTGTAGAAATGGTTCACCTTAATGTTGTGACAGCAAAGAAAGGCAATTTTCAAGACAGTTTCTCTGCTGACACTTGTTTAATTCATGCGGAAGCCGTCTATCCAGCTTTTTTACCTTGCTGATTTTTTTCAGATGGTCCAACATTGTTGGAACCTTGCTGCTAATTCATGCATGGGCTGAGATGGATTCGCTTCCACTACAGCTTTCAGCTCATCATTATCCACCTTGGTCTCAGGTCACCCACGTGGCTCATTTTCAAGATTAAAGTCACCAGAACAGAATTTCTCAAACCATCGACGTACTGTGTGTTCATCAGCCACATCCTTCCCAAACACTTTGTTGGTATTTTGTGCTGTCTGCGCTGCATTGGTTCCACAATAGAACGCATATTCTAAAATAACATGAATTTTTTACTTATCCATGGTTTCACAAAAATTGTTCTAAAAAAAAATTTGAAAGATAATCTCACAAGCCAAAACATGCATTTGAAAGACTGAGGATGTACCTTCACAGTAAAAATAAAACAAGAAATGTCAGAGATATCAACTGTCAAACTTAGTCCTTAAGGAAATCAGATATTTCATACTTAATAACCTAATAAATCCACGGAATAGAATTGAGAGACCAGAAATAAACCTTCCCAGGAAATAAACAGTCAATTGATTTTCAACAGGGATATTAAGATAATTAAATGGAGAAAGAATAGTCTTTTCAGAAATTGATGCTGGAATAACTAGATATCCACATGCAAAAGAATGAAGTTGGACTCCTGCCCCTCACTCTGCATGCTAATTAGGTTAAAATGGATCATAGACCGAAGTGTGAGGGCTAAAACCATATAGCTCTTAGGAAAAAACATGGGAGTAACACTTCATGACGTTGGAGGTAGTGCAAGCCTTCTTAGATACAACACCAAAAGCACAAGTGACTGAAAAAAATACATTAATTGGACTTCATCAAAATTAAAAACTTTTGTGCTTCAAAGTATACTGTCAAGAAAGTGAAAAGAAAGCATAAAATAGGAGAGAAATTTGCTAATCGCATATCTGATGAAAGACTTCCAGAATGCATACAGATGTTCAACATCATTAGCTATCAAAGAATTGCAAATCAAAACCACAATAAGGATGACTAAAATTAAAAACCAGATAATGACAAATGTCAAGAATGTGAAGAACTTGCAACTCTTGTATGTTCATGGTGGGATTGTAATACGGCGTGGTCACTTCGAAAAACAGCATTTCCTCAGATTTTAAAACATAGTTACCATATGATCTAGGAACCCACTCCTAAGTACATACCAAAGAGAAATGAAAACATAAACCCACACAAAAGTTTGTGTATGTATGTTCCTAGCCAAAAAGGAGAAACCACCCAAATGCCCATCAGCTGATGAATGGATAAATAAAATGTATATGTATATCCATATAATAAATAGTATTCAATAAAAACAAATACTGATACATACTACAACATGGATGAAACCTGAAAACATCGTGCTAGTAAAAGAAACCAGCCACAAAAGACTACATACGTATTATTCCATTTATATTGAAATGTCCAGAATATACAAATCTATAGAAACGGTACATTAGGGGTTGCCAGGGGCAGGGGGAGGGGTAACGGAGAGTGCTGTCTAATGGGGATGGGATTTCTTCTGAAGTGATGAGAATATCTTAAAATTAGACTGTGGTGATTGTTGCACAACTTTGTGAATATACCAAAAATCATGAATTGTACACTCGGGCAAATTTGATGGAATATGAATGATATCTTAATAAAGCTGTTAAAAAGGAAAAACTTGTGCTTCTCTAATCAGTAATTCTGCTTTTAAGAATCTTTCCTGGCCGGGCACGGTGGCTCACGCCTGTAATCCTAGCACTCTGGGAGGCTGAGGCAGGTGGATCACTCAAGGTCAGGAGTTCGAGACCAGCCTGAGCAAGAGCGAGACCCTGTCTCTACTAAAAAATAGAAAGAAATTATCTGGA
>NW_012148108.1:623656-625511 GCF_000956105.1 Propithecus coquereli | reverse complement strand
ACAATACAACAATGAGCAAAATGAGGATTAATAACTAATCAGATATAATGATCTGAGGTTTTTAATGATGGGATGTTCATTATAATGTTAATTTAATAATAATAAAAAGCTGAGAACACCTAAATGATCCAGTGGCATAAAACGATGGCATATGGTAAGATGTTATGAAACCATTTAAAATTTAAGTTTTCACAGAGTAGTCATTGATGTGAGAAAATTATACTGTATAACATGAAGTATGAAATGCTGTATGTGAAATACTATACACTGCTATGAAATCAGTATTATTTCTATAGATAATGGTATTGGGTTTTGACTCCAGAGCCCACCTTTCCATCAGCTGCTGTTTCTTTTTTATGTTTTTCTGAATTTTTAAAATCAGTAAGATACATTATAATCCTAAAAACTCTCCATATCCATTTCCCTGAGTTCATGACACCAAACAAAAGCACCGAGCTGTTGCAGGCCTCACTTTTCAATGCTTCCTGTAGGTTCATTTCCCTTGAGGCTAAGAGAACAAAACCGTGAGGAAAGTCGGATTTGCTACTGAATAAAACTAGTATTATATGCCATATGAATATGGAGTTGTCTAATTTGAAAGAGAATAAGAAAACTAACAGGAAAAGTATCAACTCTTTGTCAGGGGCTGTCTTTTTTTTCTTTGGGGCATGTTTTTTGTTTTCAAGTTGATTGCGTTTGGCTTCCTAAAGTGTCAGCCTGTCAGCAATTTTTATTACATCAAAGCTATCCTTAATGAGTGCTTATTATGTGCCAGGCATTTCCGTACATTACACAACCGAGTCTTCCGGCAGCCCCTGCTGCAACTCTGTGAGGAAGGCAGAATTGTCTGTCTTGACAGATGAGCCGTTTCCAGCACATGTCCCACAGCTGGTTTATCCCAGAATCGGGACCGTACAGTGTAGGCGCTACTGACGCCCGGGCTCCTGTTCCTGACCACTCTACTGCGCTGCCTGCTATGAAGCTGTGAGTGCCTCACTGCACAAGGAGCTTTCACTGTGATCGGGGTTTAGGAGCACGCGCGCGCGCACGCGCACACACACACACACACACACACACACACACAGAATGAAGCAATGTACAGCACAGTTCCCAAGTGTATGGTATGGAAAAGCAAGAAATAATGGAATGCACAGAGTACTTACCGTTGGCTGTAAACAGTAACCGTAAGAGAATTTAAGACGGAAGATTACAAATGGCACATGCCAACTCCCAAAGTACATTTATACCATTGTTTGCTTCCGCTACTTCATATCATCCCCATTCATTGCCCTTTAATTAACATTATAAGATTTTAAGTGTTCTGTCCTTAAAAGGTAAATGAATGGCATGTATATGCTTTAGTTTCCTTTGTTAGATTGTGTTTCTTGAAGCTGAGTGTGTTTTCTGCATTATTTTTAAGCTGGGATGTACCCACCTGATGACCAACGTGTCAGCATGTGGTGTCTCTTGATAAAATCTGTTTAACCATCTCCTCTTCGGCTGTTGCAGGCAACGTGGCTGTATGGCATACAGATAACAAGTTTACTTCTGGTCTGCATTCTTCAATTTTTTAATTCCATGATTCTTGGATCATTGCTTATCAGTTTTAACCTTTCAGTATTAATTGCAAGAAAACTTCAGGTAGGACTTTTTTGTTCTTTATGAAAGTAAGCCTTTTTTTTCATTGTGTGGTTTGTTGGACCTTATTTTCATACAGCATGCAAAAGAAAATTTATAACCCGATTCCCACTCAAAGCATGAGTGGCATTATTTGCTTTTTCAAGTGCAGGTTGTAGTATTTTTGAGCCCCTTGAGATCATGCACCATCCCTTTGACAATATTTCTTTCTTTCTTT
>NW_012148108.1:613745-623276 GCF_000956105.1 Propithecus coquereli | reverse complement strand
TCTTAATTCAGTTCAGGGATTAGCCAGAGATGCTTAGTTGAATGTCATTGATTTAAAGTTGAAATAAAAGAGAAAAGTTTTTAGCTTTTGTGTGCATGTGAGCTCAAGAGTAAGGGGAGTGTTCGTCCCAGTCTCTCAAGTTGGCAGACACCTGGTTTTTGTCTGATTTAGTGACACTTCTCTTTTCCTGGTCCTTCCATATTGCTGATTTTTCAGTGAATTAAAATGAACTCTATTCTGAGAATTTTGAGAATGTAGATACCTTTAGAAATAATGGGACCTTTCCCATATTGTAAAATCATGCTCAAAAACACCAACCTGATCTTTTGGCCTTACTGTGTAATTACATTTCTTAAATTTACATGAGGTTTAAAAATCATTTGTTTTTGCTTAAAATTGTAACAAAGCCTATTTTCTTTCTCATATGCTGTAAATATTTCTATATCAAGAAGCCATTTTGTTTTCCACTTTGAGAAAAATAAATCTTTTTTCTTATTTACTCTTTTGAGTGAGAATTGCTATGGACAAACTTTAACTAAGATTTTTTAAAACCAGGCTTTTAGTTGACTATCAAAAATAGTAGTTCTCATTCATTCGTTTACCCTTAGTTATATCACTCTAGATATTTGAACTCTTTAGATTTTATATTTGACAATGTTATCTGAAGATTATAAGAAACCTACTATATATCAAAGAACACAATTTATTTTTTTAATACTGATATGTCTTTTTAAAATTGAGTTACAGCTATGCCTCTGATATATGAATTAAAGGAAACGATATAATGATTTGTTCAGTCAGCATATCTGAGTACCTTCCAAGTGGCAGACCCTAATACTCTGGTTTACGAAGGTTTTAAAAACAAAACCAAACAAACAAAAAAATCTTCTGGTTTTGAAGGTCTTAAAGAGAAAAAAGACTAGCACACATTTTCTCTCCTTATGGAGCTCATTTTTAAGGGATTCACTTACTACTAGAAAGTTATAAATATTAAGACAAACCCCATAAAGATTAGTAGGTTATATTTTCCACATATATTTTCCCTTTATGTTGCATGATCCAGTGTTTTAAATCCGTAAGTAATCTCATCTTCAGTGTTATGAAGTTGTATTAAAATTTAAGAATTAAAACATAGCTCTTTTAATTTCCAGAAAAATCTGAAAACTGGAAGCTTCTTTAATAGGCTTGGGAAACTTTTGTTACATTTATTTGTGGTTTTATGTTTGACACTTTTTCTCAACAACGTAGTTAAGGTAAGTCAATAAAATGACATATTTAATGTGTTATTAAATTTGCTTGTGACATTAGAGATAATTTTTGAAACTTTCTTTTTTTTAACTTTTTTTTTTTAGAGACAGGGTCTCGCTGTGTTGCCCAGGCTGGTCTCAAACTCCTGGGCTCAAGCAGTCCTCCTGCCTCAGTCTCCCAAGTAATAGAGATTACAGGCACGCACCACTACACCCAGCTTTTTTGAAACTTTCAATTTCAAATAATTAAATTCTTGCTTTATAAAATGTATTAGCATTACTAAAGAGTTACCAGTTTTACTTTAAAATGCTCAGTTTTAACTTGTCTTAGTAACAAGGATTATTTTGCTGATTTTAGTCATTGATTTCTATTCAGTCTTTATAAATGTTCTATTAATACCTTGAATGCACTTACCTTTTAAGTTATTAAATTTTTTAGAACTCAACTGTAAACACATTAAACAAAGATTTCTATAAATTTAAAAAATTCTATCTAGTATCATAGTGTACACATGATTTTCTACACTATGGTACTAAAAAAAAAATGACATGATTTTTATTGGGTTCAGTTAATAAATAAACTAGCCTCACTATCTAATGTCTGCTAGAAAGAAGAGTTGAGCTCATTTTTGGTAGATGTTCCCCGACATGTAACTGACTTACAATTAACAACCCTAACAGCAGAATGACACATTTAGTAACTTAGGTGTCTGTTTGTCATGTGTCCAGGAGGTA
Organism: Propithecus coquereli; assembly: GCF_000956105.1. Lineage (NCBI taxonomy): Eukaryota > Metazoa > Chordata > Mammalia > Primates > Indriidae > Propithecus > Propithecus coquereli. The sequence goes on along the minus strand of NW_012148108.1, from coordinate 621,294 downwards.
CTTTGCTAAGATTTTTTAAGTGCCCTCGGGGCTCTGCTTAGTTTAACATGCTTTATTTTTTACTTTGTTTTTTACATTTTATTTTACTTTATTGTATTTTATTTTATAAATATATTTATAAAATATATAGTTATATTTATAAAATATAATATAACTATATACTGTAAGTATATAGTTCTTGGACTGTGATGTCCTCTTTGTTTTTATGTTAGAGCAAAACTACTGTGATTTCTTCAGATGATTTTGCCCCTGCTTGGAGGCCGGTCTCAGGAAAAAGAGACATTTGCAAAACGGGCTCCTTCTCCATAAGAGAATGGTGGCGCTTGTTCCTGTCTGTTGACTATCAAAGAAAAAAAGACTCTTCACTCAGCCAGCCATGTTAAACACCTTATTCCAGGTCCTCGTCACTGTGTTCTTAAACTGGGTACAGTTCAGTACTTATCAAAAGCTTGTTTGAGCAGAACAATCAGCATTTCTGGAAGATTGGCTGAAAGACATGCAGTTTATCCATTTGCCCACTCTGCACATTCAGTGATCTGTCCTTGCGTTAAACCAACAGAGAGCTGCATCCCTGGACCACCAGTTTTTGACTCCCCAAGAATAACATCTATATTGAGTTGCACTTGGTATTTTGTCAGTGACCTACAATAAGAGGAATTAGAAAAAATAGTCTTTGAAACTCCTTGCTGTTTTTACTGTACCCATGGGAAAAACTTCTCTTGAGCCTCAGTTGTAGGATTGTTGGTCTCCCCTCTGAGCGCCTGGTTTGTTTACTCTTAAGACCCTGTGAGTAACATAGATGCGTTTATCTCCCTCTTTGTCTTTACTCCTAGAGCATGAGACCGTATTTGTGGCTTATCTCTAATGAATATGTTTTGCATACTAACCTCAATTCTGGCTTCATCTTATTTTTTCCCTATCTTCATTTTTATTCTGATGCAATTTCTTCACCATTTATCTTATATGGATTTTTGTAAGCTATAAATTAAAAATATTGGGAATTAAAATAGTAATCACTAATGATGAACACTGGCATTTGTCTGTTCACCCCTTGAGGGTTACTACTGTCTTAAATTGTGTTTGAGTGAATAAGTCTTAGCATCAGTTCTAGCTGCAGACCAAAAACCCCAAAGCAAAACAGGCCTTGTGGGCTATGTATCTGTTTGAGGTTTCAGATTGTCCTAATATTGGTTATCTGGTCTGAAAAATTGTGTTTACAGTGCTTCAGCCTTCTCCCTCTCCTTGAAACCAAAAAAGCTCATCCTTTATCTATTTTGCATATTTAACTTATGTATAAGATGTTTTTTGAATAACGGATTATGCTAAAATGGGGGTGGGGGTAGGGAGGGAGAGAAGGGAGTTTGAAATTTCCTGCTTTAGAATTCCTCAGTTCTGAGAACTACTGTGAACATTTACTAATTTTATACACACACACACGCTCCTATGAAATTGGACACTAAATATTCATATTCAATGGGAAATTATCAGGAAGCCATGCCTAAGGCACCAATAGCAATTTTTTTCTCTCTCCCCAATAGAAAATTCTTAACCTGAAGTCAGATGAACACATATTTAAATTTCTGAAGGCAAAATTTGGGCTTGGAGCAACAAGGTATGACTGTATCGAAAATCTGTGTTTGCTATTTTATTTTAAATCAGCAGGGACTATAAAACTTCAGACATCATTATGCTATGGACTATTAATTGCAGACTCGTTTTAAGGAAAAGTATAATGTAGTTTCCTTGCCTTGTATTGAATTTAATGCTTTGCTTTCCATTTGTTCCCTAGGGATTTTGATGCAAATCTCTATCTGTGTGAAGAAGCTTTTGGCCTTCTGCCTTTTAATACATTTGAAAGGCTTTCATATACTCTGCTTTTTTATGCTTACATATTTGTTCTGTCCATCACAGTGATTGCAGCATTAGTTGTTGCTTTTCATAATCTCAGGTACGGCATATTTCAGAACTCTAACACTTTGCTTTAATGAACTTGTTACATGTTTCAGAAGAATTGCTAAATTGAAAATCAGAATATCAGACACAGTACAGAGTAGTAGTATTAACCTAAAGGGGAAACATCTAATTTGGCATGGACTCCACTCTCCGTGGCTAAGAGACAGCAAAGAGTAACGGTTACAGTGCATGCTGGTCTGGGTTTAAGTCTTAGCTTGCACACTTGAGAATGAAGTGATCTTTGAGTCAGTTATATAACCTTTCGCTAGTTCCATTTCCTTGTTTATAGAGTGGGAATACTAAAAGTACTTAGTCTACGGGGCTTCATGAGAAATAAAAAAGTTAAAGTACTTAAAATAGTGTCTCATGCTTATAATATTTTGTAGATGTAAGTTATCATTAGCTATTATTATTACTGTTGACTCATAAGTTGCTATTTTGTTTCCCTTATTAATTTCCTGTGTTTTTCTACCTTCTTCCTCTAGCTGCTTTTTAAAGTTTCTTGTGACATATCAAGAGTTAATTATTGGCCGGGCGCAGTGGCTCACGCCTGTAATCCTAGCACTCTGGGAGGCCGAGGTGGGAGGATTGCCTGAGCTCAGGAGTTCGAGACCAGCCTGAGCAAGAGCGAGACCCCGTCTCTACTATAAATAGAAAGAAATTACCCAAACAACTAAAAATAGAAAAAAAAATTAGCCGGGCATAGTGGTGCATGCCTGTAGTCCCAGCTACTCGGGAGGCTGAGGCAGGAGGATCGCTTGAGCCCAGGAGTTTGAGGTTGCTGTGAGCTAGGCTGACACCACGGCACTCTAGCCCGGGCAGCAGAGTGAGACTCTGTCTCAAAAAAAAAAAAAAAAAAGTTAGTTATTGCTCATTTGTTTTCTTGCATCTTGTTTTGGGGTTCATAAAGTTGGAGTAGACCGTAATTATTAATGTCTACTAAAAGTTTTAAGCAATAATTGCCAATTTTTTTAAACTTAGTGTGTCTACTAGTCTACTGAAAGAAAAAAATCAGGGATATAAAGCCTTTTAAAAAACTTATAGAATACCCATCTATCAAGCTGGCGGGGGGTTTGCGTTTACTACTTGTGTTAAATTGAAAGAAAATTAAGTGAAAGAAGTTGAAGCTACTGTCATTTGCGAAAGCTTAATGAGGCTCACAAGGAAGCCCTTTCTCTCCGTAGTTACCTTGCCAATTAAGGTGCTGGTGAAGCATGATTCACGGCCACAAGAGAGGTGTCATTAAAATGAGTCCAGATCAGTTGAGGTGTTTTATGATTATCAAGAATGAAGCAACATTGAACCATGAAAATATTTCATTGACTATAAAGTAGTTTAGTATCTTTCAGATGTGTTCTTTTTTATACCTTGCCCAAGATAAAATTTAGTCCTGTGAAAATAGATGGAAATTATTCTAGACAGTGTAATTTAATATTATTCCAGACACCAGGTGTCGACAGGACTCTAGACTGCATACAAAGCAGGAAGTTCAGGTGGCCTGCAGTACCTTTTGACAGTGTCTGCCATGCTCAGTGTGAATCTGTGAGCCGTCTCTGGAGCCGATTTGGTATATGATCATAGATAAAGATTTTAGAGCATCCTCATCTACCAGGTAGGGATATTAGGACTAATAAGAGGAAAAGCACTGCATTAAAGTAATTAAAAGGTCACAGTACAGTGATGTGTTATTTAACAATGGGGATATGTTCTGAGAAATGCATCGTTAGACAATTTTGTCGTGGCGTAAACATCATAGCATGTACTTACACAAACCTAGGTACAGCTTACTACACACGGAGGCTATCTGCTATAGCCTGTTGCTCCTAGGCTGCAATCCTGGACAGCATACTACTGTATGAAATACTGTAGGAAGTTCCAATGGTAAATATTTGTGTATCTAAACATTTAAAAGATACAGTAAAAATATGATATAAAAGTTAAAAAAAAGGTACACCTGTATAGAGCACTTAGCATGAATGGAGCTTGCAGGACTGGAAGTTGCTCTGGGCGAGTCAGTGGTGAGTGAGTGTGAAGGCCTAGGACGTCACTGTACACTACTGTAGACTTTATAAACACTGTACACTTAGGCTACACTAATTTTATTAAAAAATAAGGTAATTGCACTGCAATGTTACAGTGTCACTAAGTGATAGGAGTTTTTCACCTTCATCATAATCTTACAGGAATTTTTCACCTTCATCATAATCTTACGGGACCGCTGTCGACTATGCAGTCTTCCGTTGACTGAAATGTCGTTATGTGGCACACGGCTGTATCTTAATATGCATTAACTTTTAAGTAACTTGAAGGGTATTTTATCAATGCCAAGTACTTACAGCATTTCTACCTTTTTAGTGCTAAGGAGGATGATACTATTACACTTACACAGCACATCTGCATTAGTGTGGAGGCTACAGCTGAAAGGGCACAGTGTTCTACATCGACGGGATTAGTAAGAGCCTTCCAGCTTGGCTGGGGTGTTGGGGGAGGTGTTGCTGAATTCTCCCAGGTATCAAGGGAAGATAAGAGCATATGTTCCCCTTATCTGGAATAACCTTTTAGTATCAATATAGAAGCCAATGTTTGGGTTGTAATATTTAACATTTAAGTAAAGATTACTACCAATGGTGAAAACTGCCTTAGAATATCACTTTACTTTTCCTGTGTATCTACAGTAGTGAAAGAGGATTTCTAGGAAGTAAAATCTCTCTAGTTATATAGGGAAGCATTATACAGATCCAGTTCTGTTGGATATGCATGAAGGATCAGTAGGGCCTTCATGAAAGTTTTATTTTTATTTTAAACTGGCAGCCCTCACTGCTTTCTTTTCTCTCAACAACAAATTGTGTGACATCTAAACTCACTCATCAATCTTTACATCACATAAGTGGAGACAGCCAGTTTGTGCTTCCCAATGTGATGCATTCAGAAGGCCCCCCCCTTTTTGTGGGGGATACGTTTCAAGACCACCAGTGGATGCCTGAAACTGTGGGTAGTTGTGAACTATGTACTACTGTGTTTTTTCCTATACATGCATACCTATGATAATGAAGTTTAATTTCTAAATTAGGCACAGTAAGAGATTAACAACAATAGCTAATAATAAAATAGAACAATTATAACAATATGCCAGCATCACTACTCTGGTACTTTGGGGCCATTATTAAGTAAAATAAGAGTTACTTGAACACAAGCAGTACCATGACAATTCATCTGCCACTAAGTGACGAATGGTGGCATATGCAGCGTGGATACGCTGGACAAAGGGATGATTTCTGTCTCAGGTGGGGCAGAGAGGGACGGCAAAAGATTTCATCACATAAAACACAACTCAAAACTTATGAATTGTTTATTTTGGGAATCTTCCGTTTAATGTTTTCAGACAGCAATTTCCGCAGTAACTGAATCCGCCAAAAGGGAAACCACAGATGAGGGGGGACTACTGTACATCATGACCTTGTGAGGAGTTCTTGCCAAAACAGAATGAACTTGACTCTAACAAACCTGTAGATCTAGTTACAAGTTTACAAGAAATATGGAAATAGAGAATATGTTAAACACCACATAAGCTAAATACAGGAGACGGGAAGAGTTACAGGACAAATGTTATATTTTCTTCAACAAATGGCCTTTTTTTAAACGGGGATACTTTTTTTTTTTTTACGTGAAAGATACTATGATTTTATTTCCTTAAAAGACAAAAGCAACAACGAAACAAGTAAACTTTTCTACATTAATAAGAACACTAATAATGATAGCCATCATTAACAATGGTAAAAGGGATTGTTATTTTCCCTATTTAATAAAAAAATAACAGTTTGGAGAGATTGAGTAATTTGCCAAGAACCACACAACAAACATGTAGTAGGGACACGGTTCAAAGCAGGTTGCAAAGTTCATGCTATTCCATGAGCTGTGGTAGCACATGAAGGCTAAAGGTTGGAGAGTTGGGGCTCTGGGCTCAGATTGCTTGAGTTGGCAATTTGGCTCCACCATTTTCTAGTTATGGACTTTGAGCTTATTTCAGAACAAAAGGGGGGATACTTTTATAGATCAAAAGATATTTAAAGAGATATATCGGTGAAATGCAATACATAATCTTTGTATCCTGATTCAAAGAAAAAAACTACCTAAAAAAAAGAAACAGTTGCTACAAACAGGGAAAATAGAACATAAACTGGGTATTAAATGATGTTAAAGAATTAATGTTAATTTTATTGGTGTGATAATATTAATGTAGCTATATTTGATAGAAGTCATCTCTTGGAAATACATCATGAGGTATTGATAGGTTAAAAATGTGACCAATTCATAAAATTGGTCCCAAATTTTGGGATGTATTTTTGCTTTTGCTTATTTGTAAACATTTTAAAAATACTGGTAACAACTGGTAAAACATCTTCAAATATCTCTTCCAGTTTCAGTGATTCCAAAAGAGTTTTTTTTTGCTATTCTCTTTTAAAGAATTGATGCACTTTAAGTTTTTACTTAAATTGAAGGCTACAGTGAAATTTTAGCTTTTCTAATTATTAATGCATTTGTACTGTGACACTTTTGGCCTCATATATTCAGAATTGATCAGTACTAATTTATTTCATCTTAGGGAAATAATACATTTCTAAATATATGAAGACATAAGTTTCTTATATCTTCTTAAGATTTAACTAAGGTAAAATTTTTCCAACTTTAATTTTGTATGTTTGCTATTTTATTCAGTGATTCTACAAATCAACAATCCATGGGTAAAATGGGAAAATGTACAATTAACCTGAAACCAGAAACTGCCTATAACTTGATACATACCATTCTGTTTGGATTCTTGGCCTTGAGTACAATGAGGTATTTTTGTCTTACCTGTTTCTTTGATTTATTTTTTAATTTGACCACTGTTTACTTGACATTACTTAGCAGTGTGATACGGAAACTGACAGTCATCTTCATTAATGATTATGGTTCCCAAGAATTGTTATGATGTTCTGTGTTCTCCCAGTACAGAATTTTACTAATAATCAGTTTTTCCTTAATACAAACAGTCCTCTGTGTTTTACTTATGTGATAATTCTCAAAAGACAAGAAATTAATAACTGATGCTTTAGCAAATGGTTTCTGCATAGTTTAAGTCAGATTTTACTGTCATGGACTATAAAGCTGCCTGTACAGGTATCTCAGACTCCAGGTTTATACACAGCTAGTCCTTTGTTGACTTTTGTAAAAACTTCCTGTTTTTACAGAATGAAGTACCTGTGGACATCACACATGTGTGTGTTTGCGTCATTTGGCTTATGCAGCCCTGAAGTATGGGAGTTACTTCTGAAGTCGGTCCATCTGTATAACCCAAGGAGGGTCAGTGCTGTCCCTTTTTCCATTTACTTGTTATGATTTTTAGTATTTCTTTCATACCAATTCTTTTTTGTCAGTAGTTGCCCATACATGAGTCAGATAAAATGGATACTAAAATTTGAAGCTAAAAGTAGATAATTGATGCATTCAGATTTTATAAGGAATTGTTTTGTAAATAGTTTTATTTTTAAAAATCATTTATTTTTTTCCCGAGACTATAGATTGTGTTCATTATACAGAATTAGGAAATATTTTA
>NW_012148108.1:510593-612705 GCF_000956105.1 Propithecus coquereli | reverse complement strand
GGGCAGCTAGCACAGATTGTTTTATCCAATTGAGTTCTTGCCCTCTCTTTTTAAAAAAATTTTACATATTTTTTTAAGTTTAGATTTATTTCTCTTCAAATTTTATTTTAAGTTAGAACAATGGATTTCGAACTCTACTGTAAAGAGCACTTGATTTGGAGGGTGGTAAAGATCCCCACCCACAGAGAGGATCAGCTGAAGCAGTTCCACTTTTGGTTTTATTTGTTTATATTTTCATGTAAAATTTTGTGAGCCAAAGATTTTAGGCTAAAAAAAATATTTGATAAACACTATAAGTATTTCAGAAAAATTACGTTTTATCATGTTCCTATATATCAAAACATTTACTATCATGGGCAGAGATCTGCGCTAACTCCTAAATGTTGGAAAACACAGAAGTAGATTTCTGCCTCCCTGCCTCTGTAATTTTATTGGTCTGATGTAAATAAGTGAGAGTTACTAAAAATGTGGGAAGCAACAATTAAGGATTAAACAGAGTATCTGCTAATAAGGAATCAGGTAACTTCACCTTTACTCAATGATTTTGAGGATTAAAACACCCTCCTCACAGCAAAGATAGCTCATCGTTCTTGTCCCACCACTAAAGACACATGCAAACTAAAGCAATCTTTTCCACTGCCTGCGCACATGTAGTTCCCGTTCTTTTATGTCCCAGCTGTTTATTGAAATTTTACTAATTTTTTAAAAGCTATTTGAGGACCCAGGTCCCTTGCTCTTAGTAAAATTGAGGAATGGCATTGCAGAATAAATGAACTGTCCTGTAGAGCATTGGCTCTTCAGGTGTGGTCCCCAGACAAGCTGCATCAGCATCACCTGGGAACTCCTTAGAAATACAGGTGTTTGAGTCCCACTCCAGACCTACTGGATCAGAAACCCTGGGAGTGGAGTGCAGCCAGCCCATCAGGTGATGCCGATGAACCATAAAGTTTAAGAAACCCCTGCTGTAGTGTTAACAGGGTTTCTCAACAGTAACACGGTTGACATTTGGCCAGATAATTCTTTGTCAAAGGGGCTGTCCTGTGCATTGTATAATGTTTAGAGCACCTTTACTTTCTGCCCACTAGCTATTGACAGCACCTCTCTCTCACCTAGTTGTGACAACCAAAAATGTCTGCAGACATTGTCAGGCATCCTCTGGGGTGGGAGGGGCTTTCCCCTCTCCTCTTGAAAACCACTGCTATAGAAGAACCAGTGAGAGCACTGAAAAAGTCATCATTTCCTGGAAATTCTTGTAGATTTTTTCTGAGTAAGAGATAATATTCTAAAGAATCCTCTGAAAAACTATTGGCCTAGCCTCTCTTGGTATAGGACTTCAGGAGAAGTCCTAATGCATTCAGCTTTCACTGTATAAAATAGTTTAGATGTTTCATCTTCTCAAAACTTGTAAAATATGAAATCATAGAGAAAATAAAGATGTTATGTATCTTAGGGGTTGCCCTGAAACTGAATCCATTTTCCAACTGTTACAGATTTATCTGTAAGTAATGTGAATTCATACATTTCAAAGCCTGAATTTATATCACAGTTGTGATGAGGGTTTAAAATTTCTTGTTCATAATACCAGTTTTGCTGTATCTCTCTTTATGATAATCTTATTAAAAGGGAAAAGCATGTACTGGTCTCTACTCTGAAGTTAAGAGTTTAATGACATTATTACTCTGGTCTTGATTAACTTATTGGGGTTGCTGAAATCCCATGTTAACCACTGCTGATGGGTAAAAACAGCATGTAGTTAATTCAGCACTTTCATGTTGTTAAAGTTTGCCACAAAACTCTCACTAAATTTTAAAATTTTCAGCATTAGTAGCGACTTTCAAACTAGAAAAATATCCAATATCCATTGAGTTCATAGATTGCAAATATGTTTTATACTGAAAGAATTAGAGCATTTCATTAAAATGTTGGCATTCTATTGATTATCAAGTTAATAGGGAAAGTGGATAATTGAAGTATTACAAAGATATCGTTTAATCTGTAATTTTTGCCACGTTTCTTCCAAAAGCTAAAACCGGAAGTGCTGACTCCTGATTTTCCATCCCCAGCAATTTCCCCGATTCAACCACTCAGGAGACAAGATTTCAATAAACAGTAAAAATGGCCAAAGATGAGATGACAAAAAAAAAAAGTGGTAGGGCTAAAACACAGCCACAGACCAATCAGTGCTACTTTGGTTCTACTTAGTAGTTCTTAAGTAAAATTATCATATTTCTACATCAGTGAAACACAGATACATTGTCGTTGGTCTTCTATGCCAATATGTGAAATGAATACTGCAGTTGATGTAAGCAGGTCTTCTTAGTCAACCATCATTTGATAAAACAATTAAGATTTAATTAATTGTTGAATTAAGTAGCTTTAAGTTATTATGTATTAGATAAGTGGTGAGTTCAGAGTATAATTTTTACATTACGTCTGCACAACCTTAAGTTAATCAAGTTCACCAGGAGGCACCAATGGTATAGTCAGATATATCAGATTTTCCTGGAGAGTCCTACATTCAAATATTCTTCTCTCTCATTTTACCAGTAATTATATTAATGTATGTCAAACCATTTGATCAGATTTCTAGTACAAAAAATATTATCACGATATTATGCAATGACAAGGGGGCTGGATTTGGAGCCAGGTTCTAAGTCATAGCTCTGCCTCTTGTGACCTGATCAAGTCAGGTACCTCTCTGAGCCACAGTTTCCGTACTTGTAAAATGAAAAGTAAATCCCAGTGGCGATGTTGCCGGCTGCATCATCTGTCTCATGGGTTATTGTGAAAATAAAATGAGATTCTGTGTTCAAAAACATTTTTGCAGCTATAAAATGGTGTTAGGCCTATGGGCTACACTCTACTTTTTAAGGGTAGGTTGCATGGTTTTAGGTTAATTACATTTTCTTGATACATTGTGAGCTTTCTCATGGTTGGCATTCTTGTCATATCAAAATAATGTTTTACTAGATATTAACACCACATGCAGTAGTGTTTTTATTAGAGAAAAATAAAAGCTCATTTATAAAGTTGGCAGTACCTTTAGTCCTAATTAGCTTCAGCTCAAGATAATTTCAAAGTCTTTTCTCAGACTTTAGCTCCCTTGTGCTTCGGGGGGTTGAGTACAGAGATGAAGGAATTCTATATTCCAGTTGCCATGTTTATTTAGGTCACAAATTATGTGGAATTTCTCTTTTTTTTTTTTTTATTTAATACTAGTGATAGTTGTGGGTATGGGGGTGGATTTTGTTTTTGTTTTGTTTTGTTTTTAATTTCAGTTCTGGCCAGGAATGATGGATGAACTCTCCGAGTTGAGAGAATTCTATGATCCAGATACAGTGGAGCTGATGAACTGGATTAAGTAAGAGGATTTTTTTAACATTTAAAATTCTAAGTGCCTTTTAAGAGTCACTATACACTTCATTAGTTTTTTGGGGGTTTTGTTTGTTTCTGAATCTAATTGTGAAGAAACATTTATTAAATTTTTCTTTAAAACTCTATATTTGGAAATAACTTCTTTCTGTTCAGGAAATATTCTCTCCAACTATATCCCATGAAGAAAGGAAAGATACCCAAATGGAGAGGAAAATAAAGTGGAGGAGTAAATTTCAAACCACTGACAGAAATGGCAATAAAATGTTATTTATCATCTGTGTTAAAACTCAGAGTTTTATGCTCTCTTCCAAATTTATCTTTGTTATTTTATCATAATACTGTTCAAGTGTTCTATTCATGCTGACATTTGAAAGTATTCTTTCCTTGTTAATTATTTTAAAATTATACTGTAAACTCTAGTTAATTAGAGTCATGATAGCTGAGTGCAGATTTCATTTTAGCTAATCGTATTGCCCAAGCGTAAGCCTAGAGAAAATGTAAAATACAAAAACTGGAGCTTGTTTTCTCTTGAACACCGTGATGCTTTAGCGCGATACTGGTTCCTGTTTTTGCCTGTGCTTTGTTGCTCGGCCTCAGCATTCAGCGTCAGAATGAAATTCGTGTATTTCAAAGCTTCGTTAATGAAACCTGCCTCCTACCAGCAAAAATAAACTTTTCTGTCCAGAGCAACATTCCCATGCCCTGTAATACTGTATTTCCCTACTTCATAATCAAAAAGCAGCAGTGTTGTTATTCACACATAAATAGATGTTGCAAATCTTGTGTGACATATTCTGAAAGCCTGGGCTGCATTGTCTCCATCACTTAGAATTTTCGTAGCCGTATTGGCACTTGGTCATGACTAATGTTTACTAACCAGTACAGTTTAGCACTGCCTGTGTATTAAGAGATGGTAAATGTTTGATAGCTTAGGTCTCTTGTGTGCAATACATGGATTTTATAGAGATTTATGTCTAAAATATATATGTGGCTTTGGTCCCAATGTCAGACTGGGTTTGACTAGATACAATGAGGGTAATTTTTCACATATTTCTGGTGCTGAGAGTGTTAAGCAGTGCTTTGTCTTTATTTATTTAATTTTAAATCATGGTAGACAACTATATAGAGGAAATGATTCCTTCAGTATTTGTTATACATAGGAAAAGAGAGTTATTCATATAAGAGAAAGCTAATTACTTCTGCATTAACTATAGTCAACTGGAAATTTACGACGTGCATCTGAAGGTGAGGCGATGTTTTCTGTCTAAGATTATACGTGCAAATGCTGAAGGACACCCACGTTCTGGTAACATCCTGGAGAGGGTAGATCTTTTCCAGATCTGCCTGGGTTAGCATTACAAGCCCCTCATTTCCACTCCCGTCTTTCAAGAATTAATTCTAGCGATTCCAGACGTATTCTAGCAGAGCCGCGGGTTACCTTCGGCTGCCCCAGACTGGACGCTCTTATTTGTGGTGTCTTTGTTGTTGTGCTGTTTCTCACGGAAGATGACTAAAAGTAACGATCTGGCTCTCAAAAGTTGTGAGTGAGAGGTTATTCCAGATGTAAAGAAGACAGTATGTTAGTCTGTCATTCCTCCTTTGGGGGAAGTGTCTTTGTTCCTAGATGTCCTCTTACTGGCAGCCCCTCCCCCCGAGCTGTGCCTTTGGAGACGTATTCTTCTTTTTTTCTTTAATTCTCAGCAACTGAAGGATTTGTATTGTTCTAAAAAATTTGCTCCATTGTGATCTAACTTTGCCTTTTTTTCCTCTAAAATTCTTTTAATCTAAATTACCGTTTTTGTAAAAATAGCTGCTTGGCATGTTTGTGAAATAAGCTTAAGTGATGATGAATGTATGCCAAAATAGGGTCTATTTAGACATAAAATATGTTTGTTTAAATCAACATTTAAATCAGCTCTGGTCCTCAGTCTTCGATTCCAAACACAAGTGAATGTACTTAATATTCTTTTAACCTGTTCTGGTTTCTTCTGTTTTTGAAACATAAAATATGACCTTCAGCTTCACGGCACTGCTTTGATTAGTCACAGTGTCCATGATATTAGAAAGTGTGAGTTGTGCTGGGGAGAAGACCGTGTCCTAAGGGTACGTGGAGTGTACCTAAAAGCAGCCACTGGCCGTCTGGTGGGAGCCAGCACTGTCGGTGGAAGGGGGGCGGGGGGGAGTGCCTCAGTTCCCGCCATCTTGTCTTCTGTCTGTGCTGTTCTCAAACACCCAGATGTCCGTTCATTGTCAATGCAGTCGTGACGGCATCTCTTGGGCCGGGGCACAGTCTCCATTACCAGATGGCTGCCATCGGGCTGAGTCAGAACTAGAGAAATGGTGACCTGGAGAAACTCTAGGGGACCCTCATTTTGCACAGGGTAACTCTCATGTAAAGTGTGGAGAAGAAGCTTATTCGTCATCGCCCAGCCTCTGCTCCACGTACTCGATGCTGGGGAAACCTCAGCCTTGCCTTAGGCATGCTGTTGTGCTCGGAGGACTCTGAGCCTCCGCTTCGAGATTCAGACGTGGCAAGCATTTGCTGAGAGCATCTCTGCTTGAGGGCAAATTGAAAGATGGCAATGCCTCAGTGAGAGTTAGTTATTTTCTTTTCTTTTTGAGAGGCCCGGTTATGACCTTTTATAGGCTAGAGAGATATCTTCAAGGGAAAATAAAGGACATTACTTTAGGATAACACTTATTAATATGAGAGGCGTCAGGCCAGAGGGATTGGATTTCTGTTTAAACACTTAAAGCCTTAATATATAAAGTTATTTCACATCTGAAGTTTTGTACTTAATAGTACAATTCAGCAGAGGTTTATTGAGCACCAGCTATGTGTTAAACATTGGGTGGCAATCCATTAACTGCCTCTTCATCAGGGTAAACGTTGAACTTCATCTCAGCACCATTGTCTTCATTCTTTCCTCCCGTATTCTTACTTTCGACTCCATTTTAAGATTTTCAGAGGCTTAAAAGATTTAGTGGAAAAATTTTTTTAGAGTTCTAATTTTTAGTAATAGAAAATGTTGCTTTACGCTTGCCTATCTTTAGTTCCTTGCAGGACTGGAGATTTAAGTATAAAACTAAGAATATTTGGGGATTAAATTGTTTTTTACAAGGATATTTAGACATTTTAATCAAAGACATTTTAGATGGCAAGGACACTTTGTTAAGTCAGGCCATCAGGATGTAGTAGCCCCAGCTGCCTTCTCTATGAGAGCCGGAAGGTCAGCCCACCCCGTGCCATCCACACCCCCAGCCTGTGTGTGCACACCTGGCGGCCCGCTTTCCATGTTGCACTGAGGTGCTGCATGCTTCGTTCTCAAGCAGATTTAAATGCATATATTCATATTTACCCCTCTTTGCTGATAATGTTTCCTGGATACAAACCTGGGTGGTTTGTTGGTTCTTTTTTTTTTTTTGCCTTCTGGTATCTCTTTCAGCAAAAACCAGGTGGTACTTTTATAGGTTTTATGTGTGATTAGAAAGCACATTTACTTCAGCAAGGCCAAATGCAACAGCAATCTGTGCCTCATACCTTGTTCCTTTGTGTCCTTGAATGTTTCATTTTTGGTTCCTGAAAATTTTCTTTGACATTTTGCAATTAAGATAGACAGATCTGCAGATTTGAATATTTTGAGGTATGACATTTTAACTACTTGGCTATAGGAGATTTTCACTAGAAATCGTCTCTTTTCAGTAATGAAGCGTGTATATGCGGTACATTCTCAGTGGGACTGAAAAAATGTACCAAGTTTCTTTCACATTTAATCAAAGCAGAAAGAGTTACTGTATATTTTTAATATGATGAAGGCTAAGTTCAGATTTTAAATGCCTGTAAACCTCTTTTATATTTAATGAATCATTTTGTAGCATTTGCATAATTCTATAAATTTTTGAAGTGTAGGTAAAGCAAATGTTCACACATTATATTATAATGCTCAGTTTACCCATTAGTTCAGCAGTAATTAACTTGTTGAAACTTACAGCTTAAAAAATCAATGAGATTATTTGTTCAAAATGCCATCAGGTCTTCCTGGAGTGACATTTAAATTATATAATGTAAATCCATTTGACCTGTGAGTCCTTGTCATTATGTAGTGACATTTCTTACAGAACAAATTGTTTGCAGGTTGGGCAGCCTGCGATGGAGCTTGGCAGAGAGCTATAAAAACAAATTATCCTTTCATTTTATACATCATTTGTTCATACATTTGTAAAAATTGCTTTGTTTTTCTGTAATGGAGAAGTGTCACTCAGTGGTTAAAAGCACATTAGCTATTTTAGATACAGACCACAGACTGTATCAGGCAGAAGTATCTGTGAAGGAAGAATGCCCAGCATTTTATCTGTCATTGTGCATATTTTAAGTTAAGGACAAAGAATCCTGTCTCCCTTTGTCTGCTAAATTTACCACAGAAACTATAAAATACAACAGATATAGGGGTTTTTTTTAAAGGTTAGAAATTGTGCGATTGATTGTTTTTCATTTTGTTCCACTTTGCTTGTTGCTTTTACTTTTGCATTTATGTTACTGGTAAAGTTAAATATTTAAAGTAGCAGTGATACAGCCCAGATTTACCATGGAGCTAGCATTTAAAATGAGGTCAAACAGAATAAAGTAAATAAACATCATCTCTGCTATCCTCAGAGGTCAGTAGTTTTCAAAGAACTGTTACTTCTAATTCATTTTATAGGCATTAGGATACTTGTATTTTAATACTTTAAAATAAAACCAAGGGCCTTAGTGAAAGACTCGGTTAACCATCCAGAGGAGTGTTGCACTAACAGTTTAAACAGATTATATTTCTTTCAGATTTTCTGATTTTTTTTGCAAATAAAGCCAAACATTAGGACCTTTTCAATTTAACGAGCTTTATTCTATTTTTTTTCTTTATTTTCTTATTTTTTTATATTTTATTTTTATTCTATTTCTTTTTTTATTTTTTTATTCTATTCTGTTTTTTCCTCAATTCCTCTAAGCAGTCATGTGACATACCACCTTACTCTGCTGCTGCCGCGGGGGCTGTACCTGGAGGGACTTAGGAGGTAGGAACCTTTCAAGTGCTCTTGGAGCATACTGAGGAGAGAGCATTTTTAATGACTGTGTTTGGTTTCCAGCATAGAAGGCCTGCAGTAAGCGTTAGTAAATACGTGATAGGCTAATTACAGTATTGGTTTATTTTGAAGTGCTTGCCTGTCACGGGAGCTGAGCCTGGCTATATTAACTAGTAAGCTTCTAGAAAAGAGGATATCAAACCTTGTTTGCCAGCCCAGCACATAGTAGGCCTTCAGTAATATTTTTTGAATAATAAGGAACAACTCTGTAACTCCCTTGAGAGCAGTTCAGGAGTTTTGACGTTTAAACCTCTGTGAACTCTGTAATTCGTCAGAGCGTCATGATTGGAGTCCGGGAAGCAGGCTGAAACCTTGGTCATCAGCTGTGAGTAGGTAACAAGGTCCGTCACCTATCGCTGCTGTCGTTATAAAATGCACGCTGTGAACAGCTCTGCGCATCTCCTTGGTGCTGATTCCTATTATGTATTCAGAACGGTGATGCAGAGTCTTGTGATTTGAGTGGGTATTGTAAGCTCGGCTGCTGGGCTTGTCTTTTGTGTAGAAAGACCTGCTTGGCACTCTTAGGCAGTGAGACGTACAAACCAGGACTGTTCACCCCGTCAGCTTTCGCCTCTGCCTCATGCTCTGCCAGACGTGGAAACCAGACTATTCTTTCTGCATTCTATGTCTGTCTAGTTCAGAGGACCCAAAGAAAGCCACTTTTTGGTATTAATATGATGTTATTGTGTCATTTCTTGCAGTGGAATGGCTTATGTCAGTTGAGAGTATACAAAAGGAAAGAAGACTGACTTATGATGGCACTTCATTTAATTAACGTTTGTTCATATTTATTTTCTGTAGTAATGATGGTATACCACAAACGAAGGTAGCACAGCATGCAAGGCCCAGGATAAGTGTGACCTGTCAATGGAATCAAACTGAATTTCAGTAAAACCTTTCACTGAGGAATTCTGTGCACCTTCACATGTTCTCATTTAATCCCACCTGTTCTTCTGACCATGTGGGAGAAACGTCAAAGATCCCCCATAAATTGTTGGTATGGGGGACAGAGCAAACATCTGTTTGTTCCTGTGTTCCTGGGTCTGATTGTCAGAGTGATGACAGCCTATCAAGTATAGCCAAGCCACGCAAAACTTTTTCCTGTCGGAATCCACATTCTAGACTGGCGTGGGCGGGGGGCGGGGGAGATGCAGATTATGTGGCATTGCTTGTACGCTCATTGCTCATTGTAATTCCATTCGTTTTTTTCCCCTCACTTAAGAAAGCTTATTGGAATGCGAATGAATGAGAGTGTCATTGTTAGAAAGAAAATCTTGAATTTTTCAAAAGTAAATTATTTGTAAGTGTCACAACTTGAGTTGTAGGATGTCTTGCTCATAGACATCCAAAGGCCTTAGTTGGATGGCATTCATGCTGTAGTCTTAGCGCTAAGTTGCAATACATAAAACATCCTGGTGGGATATATGAATATGATGAGGCTTCTCTTAGAAACCTCAGCAGCAGAGCAAGTTTCGTGCCCTGTTCTCCAAAACCATTGAGGGAAACAGCCTGCCAGAGCTGCTTCTGCAGAGGATGTTGAATTTTAATGATTTCATATAAACTCCTCAAAACTATCTCCCTTATTTAGCTCAGTCCAACAGGCGTGAATTCCTCTTTCTTAACACAGAAAGGATAAATGTATCTTGCAGTATTCCTACTGGACCTCAAGAAAAGTCTGCCCTGGGGAGAACCCCTAGAAGAGCCATGTGGTCTCCACAGTAAAATAACCCCTCATCGGTTTGCAGGTGACTCTCAGGTTTCCAAAAAATGGAAATTAAATCAATTTCTACAATTCTTTGTTTCTCGGGGGGAAAGGAAACTGCTCTGTCCGTGTTCTAGGAATGTTTCCTTGGGCCCATCATGGTCCCCCACACCCCACGGGGAGGTGGAGGATCATAGCGTGGTGCTAACTGGAGAGTGAGGTTGTACTTCAGTATTAGGGTGCCCTGTATTCCTTAAACTGCACGTAGTTTTCCATGATCAAGGCTAAGGAAAAGGAATGTGTAAAATATTTTTGTTTCCACATCAGAAGTATTTTACATCCCCATATTGAGTAATAAGATATTTGCTATTTTGGGATCTTCTTTTCATGTTCTTTTGTTTTTATTAATTCTGTTTTTCATAAAGGTAATTTATAGTAGTATCTGTGATTTTTTTTCATGCTTTTTACAAAAATCCTTGGAATCGACTCATGATCACCAACTGTTTCTGGCGACAGTTTGTTATATTTTACTCTGGGCAGCCCTTTAGTTAAGTTTAATATAAAAAGCAGTGGCAGTCTTTTGAGTTCTTTTTGTTAGAGTCAGCCCCTCTGGAACAATAGCAAGAGAGGGTTGTGGGTTTTAGCCTAGAAGGCCTCAGACTCAGGAGCTACCTGCCTCCTAAGATAATTGATCATTACAGTCATCAAAACAGTAAGTTAGAAGCTTCCCAGCCGCTATTCTGGTGAATAGTCAAAAACAAATACAAAACGTTTATGTAAAATATTAATAGTTTGAGTACAAATCAAAACCCAAGCAACCTTCTGTTTTTTTTCCCTCCGACTCTTAACACTTGCTACCATAGCTGTGTAATTCTAAAGGAGTATGATGTTGTCATCTTTGTTGTCTTTGAGGAAATCTTAGCAGTGGTGTTAATTCAGACTCTAAAATCTTTTAGTTCGAACACTCCAAGAAAGGCTGTATTTGCTGGAAGCATGCAGTTGCTGGCTGGAGTCAAGCTGTGCACGGGAAGGACCTTAACCAACCACCCACACTATGAAGACAACAGCCTCAGAGAGCGAACGAAAGCGGTGAGGCCCCATCTGTGCCTTTTCTCACTTGGTGAACCAGCCGTGGGCTGGGTTTCCCCATGTTTGGTAAAGACGGGGCGTCATGCTGCACCTCCAGCTCGTAGGCTAGGAGGGGAGTCAGAATACAGCGCACAGCTGCGCCTGCTGGTTCTGGGCCGTGGCCACCCCTCCCCTCACGGGCGTGCTCTTCAGGCCACAGGTCCTCTCGGCAAGAGCGAGGAGGCCTTGAGGTGTACAGAAGGGAGGGTTTGGGGGCAAAGCCCTCAGAATTTTTGAAGTGGGGAAGGGAAGGAAAAGGAGTTGAGGTGTACTGGTCACCTTTTTTATGGACTGTTTCTGTTGTGTGGTGTTAACTTTTTAAAACAGATAATACAGCCACACAGTTCGAAGTTCAAAACATACAAAAAGAAAGACAGCGAAAGGTTTCCCTCCCACCTCTGTATTCCAGCTGCTGGTCCCCTCCTCGGAGACAAATGGTGTCTCCAGTTTCTCACGTAGCCTTCCACAGGTATTTTATGCAGGTACAGATACGAATTTCTTCCATATTATTTTCCCCCTTTTTACAAAAGAAGTAGCAGCATTCTACCTCTTGCCTTTTTGACACTTAATATATTTTGGAGATCCTTCTGTATCAGTATATTAACAGCTTCCTTGTTATTTTTAAAGCTGCATACTATTTTATGTGAATGTAGCCTATTTAACCATTTCAGTTGTTTCCCTGTTTTTCGCATTTATATAAACAGTGCTCCAAATAGACTGGTGTACGCGTCACTCTTTACAAGTACGGTGTCTGTACGTCAGATTCTCAGACGTGGAACCACCGGGTCAAAGGGTATTGGTGTTTGTCATTTAGATAGATAGATGTTATCA
Source organism: Propithecus coquereli (assembly GCF_000956105.1). Taxonomy (NCBI): domain Eukaryota; kingdom Metazoa; phylum Chordata; class Mammalia; order Primates; family Indriidae; genus Propithecus; species Propithecus coquereli. Next base: position 600,548 of record NW_012148108.1, on the reverse strand, counting down.
GGTCACCCTGACACAGGTTGTATCAGTTTACAGTGCAGGAGGGCATCTGTTTCCCTTAGTTCTCGCCAGTGAGATTTCACACTTTTTAATGATTCGTGTTGATCACTTCTTAATGTTTGTAGTTGAAAAGTTGCTGAAAAAGTCTCATTTTGAGGTGGGATTTGACTAGCCTAAAAGCAAATGATTTTTACTAAATCTCCTGTTTTTTATGAGAATCATCTGAATTTAGACACCTGCTAAAACGGGAATTTTTCAGTTGTCCCAACTGTTCCAGATAGTTCCAAACTAAGTAGAAGAATAGGGGGGAAGGAGGCACCCCGCTCTCCGGACACAAGGTTTGGTCAGGAGGTGGCCTGTACTGCTTGGACTGAGAGCTGCAGACAAGACACACCAGTGCACGGGGCGTCCTTCTGTGTACCACCCTCTCCAAGAGCCAGTCCGCCCCTAGGCACCAAGTGGTGTGCCCTAAAAATTGTCATCCTCGTGGTCCTGCTGCTCTTGTTCAGTCATGACTTTCAGACCCTTGGAATGCCTTTGGTCTGAGACCCTGTGCTGGACTGTAGGATGACCCCACAGTTCTCGCGGTAGAAGCAGCTCACCTCCCACCATTTCACGCGTCCACGTGGACACACTGAATTAGGCCCTCCCGTTAGGCCCTTGTACCCGGTCCCTTACATCAGAAACGGATCATTGGAAATCAAGGGACAGCAGAGGAAACAGTACCTCTCTTTATCCACCCGTAGACCTGCACAGCAGCCCACACAGCGTTCTCCCAGAGTTGCAGAGTCCCAGCACAGAGGACTTTGTGTGTTCACTCACGGCGTGTCGCGGTGGTGAATGTGAAGGGGGTGCCCCTGTTGCACGCCGCCGCTGCCACAAGTTGCTCTTGCTCCCAGAAGGATGGGAGGTAGAGACATGTTGGGGTCTCCTTCTGATCAAGCAGCTGTAAAGCAACAGGTGCCGCCCCGGCCTAGGACCAGAGACCATACAGGAGCCTGTTCCCCACCTGCCGTCATCAGAGACTGGGTCTCCTCGTCACTAGACTCACCGCCACCCTTAATGGACCATTTTAGTCTGAAGGTCCCTTTTTAAAGGTAGAGACTGTGTCTTATTGACTTAGCCATGTGGAATTGGCATCTACTGATGAATGTATTCGTAACTTAAAAGAATATATTCTGAACCCAGATGTATTTGGCACGATTCACTCTTCCTCTCCCAAGGCTAAGCAATTACAATATTCTCTTGGAAAATCTCCACACACACGCCAGGCCTGCAGATGAGTGAGTTCAGCAGTGGCCCGGACTGGGAGAGAAGGGGGACTCAGGTATTTGGGTCTTAGATTCAGCCCCTGTGGGAGGTTACGTCATATTCCTCGATTAACTCCGTGGCAGTTGAGTGGTATTTTACCCGATTCCGTTTTTATCTCATTGTGAAGGTTTATCAGATATATGCAAAGAGGTCTCCAGAGGAGGTGCATGCCCTCCTAAGGTCCTTCGGCACTGACTATGTGATTCTGGAAGACAGCATCTGCTACGAGCGAAGGCACCGCCGGGGCTGCCGGCTTCGGGACCTGCTGGACATCGCCAACGGACACGTGAGCATTCTAGCCACGTGCGGGGAGTCTCCCCTGGGGGCGGGATTCCAATCTGAATCCTAAAGAGAAAAAAAAAAAGAAAATCAAGATGTGAAACTGAAAACTAGGGTTAACTAGCTAAATACAGGTACAGATATAGATATATATTAATAGATACTTAGTATAAATATGTTTACATGAAACATGCAGAAAAAAAGAATGTAGATCTTTTTATACTTTGTATCTAATAGAATTATATTATGAATCAAGCATTTGCTTTTCTCTTGGTTCCTGCAGAACCCCCTACCTCAGCACTGTAGTGACTGCCCCAGGGGCTGAGTAAGGGGAGACATGAGAGGGGAGCTCTGGGGCCCAATTTCACATCAAACGGAGCAACCCTGCCTTTGGCCAGTTTGTATGATGGGGCTCTGCATAAAATTTATCTTCTAAGGATTTTCCTGCTAAAAACAAAACCTCAGCTTTTAAAGCCACTGCTCCAAAGCTTCATACTGGCTCATCCCCAAGTGGCTAGGACTGTGGGGCCCCTCTCTCCTGTCTAGCCCCAGTGGTGGATTCTACTGCTCTCCGCGCCCTCCTCCCGGTGTCCTGTGTCCACTGGGACACTGCCACAGAGGTGGCTGAGCCTGCACTGCAGAGCAGAAAAGCAACAAGCCACTTCTCCCGTCTGACAAAAATGTTCTTAGAGCTATGCCAGGTCTCAGCAGAGCAAACAGATTTTCACCCTTTAGAGGTGTGATGTGTGCTATAATTAATGGTAGAAAAGCTGATTGAGATTTGCAAATGAGTGGGACAAAATGACAAACCTAGCCTAAATCAAAAAAAAAAAAAAAAAACTTTACAGCACTGGAGATTCAGATTTTTGCGCAAGGAAAATAACAGTCCGCAGCTATCTTGAATTCAGAGCTGGTACAGACCAAAGACATGCATTTAAATTTTGCTTTATGTGTACCTTGTTCTAACTTGGCCATCTGATGAGTCAGAGAATTTTCTCTGGTCATAGTAGTCCTCTATTTCATTTTTGTGGGAAAGAGTACAGCATGTTCCAAAGAGCAAGATCTGAGTTCTGCTTCCGGCTTTGCCACGGATGGTGATATTGTGTGACACTGTACTCCCTTCTCAGCCTCATTTTGTACTTCGGAAGGGGGACAGAGGTGGGCCAGATGATCTCCAAGTAGCCATTGACACTGAAATACTATAATTTCATTAACGTAACATTCGTAAAGAAACCCAATACCTATTCCTGTTTCTGTTGTCTTTTATAAATACGATTCTCCTCCCACATTGTATTTGGGTTTGTTTTGTTTTTAGACGATGGATGGCCCAGGAGAGAATGACCCTGATTTGAAGCCTGCGGACCACCCTCGCTTCTGTGAAGAAATCAAGAGAAACCTGCCTCCGTACGTGGCCCACTTCACTAGAGTGTTTCAGAACAAAACTTTCCACGTTTACAAGCTATCTAGAAACAAGTAACAAAAATCTGTGTGCAGTCTCTATTTTTGATACAGCAAAACTGCATCCTAACGAAACTCAATAGATAAGGTTTCCTATGTACGTAGGTAGCCGACACCTTAAAGCTGTGATATGAGTAAGTTCTTACCGATGTTTACACAAACATTACTGTCGTCAAAAGTATCTTCTGGGAGCTCGAGTCTCTTTTGTCTCGTCTGTATCTTTCCCATTAATGTTCTTTAGCCTGAACGTTCACAGCTTTCTAAGAGCGGTGTAGAATTTTGTCGCTGGGGAGACTGTACGTTCCATAGAGAGCCTGGACAGCCAGATACCACGTAGGAAGATGAGAGCCTGTTCAGGACTTGAAATACTCGTAATTTTCAGTTTACTTAAGACAGGTATGGTTGAGCCGAATTGAAAAGATGATTAAATTATTTAATGTTATTTCATTGGTGAAGGCCAGTTGGTGGCTTTTTAAAAAGTTCTTTATTGTCCTGTTTCACCTTAATATTTTATGTTGCTTTCCAATTGTCATGCTTTTAACGTTAACAAAAAAAATCATGTTAGATCTTTGTATGTAACAAACATTTTGTTACACTCTGAAAGGTAATATGTAGCATGTCAGTAGTCTGTGTGGTCTGCTGAGAGAGAGAGAGTGTGAGTGTGTGTGTGTGTGTGTGTTTTAATGCTGGGCACAGAAAAATGTTACAGTTTCCATATTGTAAGTCCTTAAAGGGGCAGAAATGTATGTCGCCAAGTAGAATTTCTTACCGTTCAGTGTTGTTATTTTAAAACCTGCTGATACTCTTTAATCTCTCCTGCAAGTAAAATAGTTTTGCTTTATTTCTTACTCACTTCAATTTACTGGGTTTGCAAAATTTTGTAAACTTTTTGTGTTTTTAGCCTTTGTATTTTTTGCAGCCTAGAACTTGCAAAGTCTGAATATTTTTAAAATGTTATATCTTAACTAGTTCACTAATACTGTATTTTTAGCAGACAGCATTTTCATACCAAGTTTGACTTGTGGTCTCCAATCTTACTGTGAGGACCCTGGTAGCATTGTTCTTTTCCTACATAAAAGGTAACCAAGTGCCTCTAAGTCATGCTTATTTGTAACAGCAAAGAGGATTATATGTACCTGCTCAAAATTTTTTGATAATTGCTTTTATAATTAATTTCCAATGATGGGTACCTGTAAAAGTTGCTGATATGAGCACTTAATTAAATCAAGATGACTAATGAAATTAGCTTTCTTCCCTATTCTTGCCAGTTGGAAATGATGTAAATATTTCTCATTGCAGTTGTGTTGAAGTAAATTACCATAGGCCTCAAGATGGATACATCACATTTTCAAATGATCTTACGGGCAGCTACTACTTACCAAGCAGCATTCAAAAAAATTTTTACACTGTCATGTTGGACACAAGGATACTCAGCTTTTATCAAAAGGTATTTAAATAAAAAAATTGAGAATAGTTGGGTTATTAAATTATATAACTGAAACTTTCAAATTATATCTTTCCTGTATCCCTTAATAAGGTTGGAGACCACTGCAGTTTAGGATAATATAATAATAAGGCATTTTAATCAGTACTAAAACTTTAATTAAGCCAGTAATGATGCATGCCTGTTGGAGCTGACAGCATGGGTCAGTACATCCTTCAGCGAGTGCCTTACTCTAATTGAAACCAAGCACATGTAAGGTACAGTTTGTTAGACTGTGGTTTTGTTTTTAAAATCCTCTGTTACCTTTTCAGATGTATCTAAATTTATGTTAAATGTTTCTATATGTTTTCATCTAAGCATTTGGGAACTTGGAGTCTCAATATACAAAACATACTTAAATCTTTCTGCTCACCATCAGCACAATGATGGCATACGGTGAGGTTTTTTTTTCATTATTTAGGTGCCATTGTTGCCAAAACATTTAGTGTCAGTCTTCAGTGAAAAATATAAAGTGCCAAAAAAGCTTGCAAGACAGCATCCACACAACACTCTTTCCAAGACACTGTGACCATGTACAGTAGAAGTTTTCCCAATGACCATATCTCTCAACAAATCATGTTAAATATTTTTAGCACGTGTCAGTATTGTCTTATGTGACCTCATTGAAGTACACATGAGGAAAGAGAGGAAAAGCATCTGACTTCGAGCTCTGGTTTCTAGCCTCTCGTAATAAGCTGAAGCAAAAGAACTGTGTCCTAAGCCCCGTGCTACACAGACCTTGGTAGCTGTGTTAATACTTGGTAATAGCCAAAAATAATGGCTCTGTATTTTATGGATAGAAAAACCACTTGATTTTGCTTCTCAGTTAGCAGTCAAAAGACCCTCTAAGTACAGTAGAAGTTCTCTTAACTGACTCTGCTTATGTGACTCCCCAGACCCGGAAGTCTCCATCCCTCTTGTGATCTGCCTGCCCCAGCACGGCTGGGAGGCTGCTCTCTGGTGTTCACAGTGCTCTTATTCCCTCCCACCCTTGAGTTCTATGCCCACACCAAATTTCTCCATGCAAGTTCTACTTCTTATTGTAAACAGACAACTCAATTATTTACATAAACCTAGGAAATACAGGTGTAAAAAGGAAGGGTTATTTCTGCAAAAATTAAGTTGAATGCTTTGGTAAGATTTGATAAAAGTTGAGTTGCTGATAAAGGTTGCTTTTAAATTAGATGTGGTTAGGAGGAAAATCATAAAATATTGAGGAAAACATAAAAATCAAGAAAATTTCTCAGCTTAGATTGCTTTGCAGATTTATTTAAGAACTCATTCCACCTTTAAAAATCTAAACCGATAGGAAAGTATTAAAATGTACCCAAATCATGTTATTGGTATGATTTATGCAAGAAGCAGAACTGCAGTCGTTGGACCCTTATACAAAGGAAAGACCTTGTCTTTACAGCAGAAGATTAGCAAATAAATGTACAATTACACATTTTAAGGTATGATTCCCTGCTTTAACCTATTTACTTCATTAAATGACCAACTACTGGTACTGATCACAACAGTTATGAGAGATTCTACTATAGTTGAAAGGTTCCAGTTACTTTTATTACAGGCTTTTTAAAAATAGGGATTCATTTCAAATAGGTGTCATCTAGACAATTTGCTGTCCTCTTAAAGATGATTTTCTTGACCTCTGTGAGAGCAACTCTGTGACTATGTGTGTGTGTGTATGTTTTGAATGGGTGCTGTCAGGTGGTAAGGGCATATATAGATACTTCATCTGATCTGCACCTTTATTTCACAATTTACTAAAAATAGAAATGTTTTTTCTGATTCTACATTAACTTTGTCTAAGATGTAAAAATTTTAGCTTATCTTTGGCCAAAATCTATCTGAATTAACATAGAAGTACTTGATTTTTAAAATTTAATTCAAATCTTGGAATCAATGGGAAGATACTAAAATGTTCTCAGATTTTATACCTTGGTTAATATGCTCCCCAAATGCTTTATACATGACAACCTTTTGGCCTAAGAGTGTTTGTTCATGGAAAAAAGCTTTTGAGATGAGAGGGTTGCTTACTTTCTTGTGGCAATTTATTTTTGGTTTTTAACATCCTATGGGTAAAATCTTACAAAGAGGTTTTATAATTTGTTGTACTGAATTGTATGAGATTATATACTAAGTAAAGTTCTTTTAAGTTATATACAAGATGAGTGTCTTACATTTCTTTGAAGGTCAAAAACCAAGGAACCTGCTTATTGAAGTGTAAATATTTGCTAAATAGAGTATATCAGCTGGATCTCAGCCACTCTAGTAGGTGTGTAATGATATTTAATTGTTTCAATTTCCGTTTCCCTGATGACAAATGGTGTTGAGTATCTGTTCCTATGCTTTTTACATCTCTATGTCTTCTTTGGTGAAATGTCTGTTTAGATCTTTTGCCTATTTTTTAATTGGGATATTTTCTTTCTTATTAAGTTTTAAGAGTTACTTGTATATTTTGGATTCAAGTCCATTATCAGATATGTGTTTTCATAATATTCTCTCCCATGCTATGGCTTGTCTTTTCCTTTGCTCAGCAGTGTCTTGCACAGAGAAGATGTTATTAATTTTAGTAAAGTCCAACTTAATAGTTTTTTTATTCATGAATTGTTCCTTTGGTGTTGATACTAGATTAACACTGGCCTCAAAGAATGAATCATGAAGTCTTTCCTCTGATTCTGTTTTCTGGAGGAGATTGTGGAGAATTGGTATTATTTCTTCCTTAAATGTTTGGTACAATTCACCAATGAGATTTTAGACCATCTGGGCATAATGGTTTTTTTTTTTTTTTTTTTGAGACAGAGTCTCACTCTTTTTCCCGGGCTAGAGTGCCGTGGCATCAGCCTAGCTCACAGCAACCTCAAACTCCTGGGCTCAAGCAATCCTCCTGCCTCAGCCTCCCTAGTAGCTGGGACTACAGGCATGCGCCACCATGCCCGGCTAATTTTTTCTATATATTTTTAGTTGTGCAATTAATTTCTTTCTATTTTTAGTAGAGATGGAGTCTCACTCTTGCTCAGGCTGGTTTCGAACTCCTGAGCTCAAAGGATCCACCCACCTCGGCCTCCCAGAGTGCTAGGATTACAGGAGTGAGCCACCGTGCCTGGCCTTTTTTTTTTCTTTTTGGAAGGTTATTAATTGTTGATTCAACTTCACTAATAGATACAGGGCTACTCACATTATCTGTTTCTCCTTGTGTGAGTTTTGGTAGATCATGTCTTTCAAGGACATCCACATGCACAAAAACGCACCTAGGTACAGACCCTACACCTTTCACAAAAATGAACTCAAGACGAATCACAGACCTAAATGTAAACTGTAAAACTATAAAACTTCTAGAAGAAGACGTAGAAGAAAATATCCTTGACCTAGACTTTGGTGATCAGTTTTTTGTTACAACACCAAATCCATGTCATTGATAAAGAGGTGCGTATGGGTGTCGTCTAGAGAGGCGAGAAGCGGGAGATGGAGCCCTTTCCGTCAGCTGTGATTCCTTACGCTGTCTCCCCCGCACGGTAAATGAAGACAGATCTGAAGGCTACACAGAAGTAGACCCTCAGGGCTCCAGACCATTTACGTACCAAAAGCACATTACTCAAAATCACCAGGGTATCAAACAGGCGTCACATCCAATTTGTTTAAACAGACATAGTATGTAAATAATTGTAGCCAAATACGTCATTGGACAGTTTAGAGCCATATTTTTTTTTAATCCTGAAGTCACAAAAGCTCAAGTTTAACTCCAGACAAACAAAATTATCTGTTGGAAAAAAAGTCTTTGGCCTAACTCAGAAAATCTGTTCCACTTGGTCCCATGGTTAGTGATTCATAGATTAAATCTTTAGAAAGATCATAAAAGTTTGTGTGTTTAAAGCAAGATCATTTCTGTTAATAAAGCTCAGTGTTCTGACAGGGAACAGTTAGAAAAGGAGTCAGCCGAGGAGGGAGCGGACATTCAGCAGACCAGTGTCTGATGTGGCTAAGAAGCCCTCCACTGATTTTACTTCAGCAGCAGCAGCAGGAGAGGAGACACCAAGGACACCATCCCACCTCTGACGCCGGATCTCAGGCCCTAAAGGTATTGCAGGGATGGAACTGTGGAGCCACCCAGGCCTGGTCAGAGCCATCGCTCAGCAACTGGCTCGTTCCGTGAGCGCAGTGTCCTCACCCATGGATGGAGAAAGGAATGATACCGATTCTCATGAGGACATAGAATTAAATGAAGCGATGTACCTGGACCTCACAGAGGGCCAGCACATCACAGGTTCTCAGCAATCCCCTGCCCACCACTTCTCACTCTACCTTTGAAAATTATCAAGAGATATTCCCAAATGCATAAGAGAAATGTGCGTTAAACCTGCACCAAGATACGCCTCTCACTTACCACGTTAGCAAATATGGAATCCCTGTGTGACAGAGGCGGCATTACAAGATAGAACATCCCATAATAGGGTTGGGACAATCTGGACAGAAAAAGATGAAATTGGAGCCCTACCTGTTACCTGATGGGTAAAATTCCTCATGGATTATAAATGTTTAAATTGGAAAGAAAAGACTTTAAAAATGCACAGCATAAAATACAGGATAACATATTATCTTGAGTATAGAAGGATTTCTTAAGACACAGAAAGCACTAACTATAAAAGAAAATATCAATAAATTTTACATTTAGTATGTGCCCGTAGTCCCAGATATTTGGGAGGCAGAGGCAGGAGATCATTTGAGCCCAGGAGTTCGAGGGTGTGAGTACTATGATCATGGCTGTGAATAGCACTGCACTCTAGCCTGGGCAACATAGTCAGACCCTGTCTCTAAAAAAAAAAAAAAAAAAAAGATTAAGAACTTTTGTTCACTGAAAAATACCATGCAAGTTATGTAAGATGTTAACATAGGGCAACTTGGGTAAAGGGAATACAGAAATTTTCTATACTACGTTGCAACTCTTCCATCCGTCTCAAATTATCTCAAAATGAAAAGTTTAAAACCAGAGTAGTGCCCCCTTACCCGTAAAGGATAGGTTCCAAGACCCAGAGTGCATACCTGAAACCACGGATAGTACCAGACCCTACATACACTGTGCCTTTTCCTATACAGTAGCAGCCAGGTAGCATATACAGCGAGGATACACTGAACACAGGGACGACTCACATCTGGGTGGAGCGGAGCAGGACAGCGCAAGATTTCATCATGCTACTCATAGCAGCGCACGATTTAAAACTTATGGATTGTTTATTTCTGGAATTTTCTATTTAATACTTTTGGACCGCAGTTGACTGTGGGTAGCTGAAACTGGAAAGCAAAACTGCAGATAAGGGGGCACTCCTGTATAGATTAAAATGAAAAGACAAGCCACAGACGGGAAGATATTTGCAACACGTGTAACCAGCCAAAGGACTAATGTCCAGACTATGTGAAGAACTGCTATGAGTCAGTAAGAGAAAACATGTAAATAACCCAATAGAAAGACACATATCCCCAAAATACTAAAAACGAAAACAAAAGCATGGACACTCATTTCACAGAAGAACGGCCCGTAAATGTGAAATTGATCCTTCACGTCATTAGACATCAGGGAAATGCAACTGAAGACCATCATGTGTGTGTGATGCTCCTTAAAGTCCTTGGGTAAGTATCCTCAATGGGGCGATGAGAAGGGGCCGGTTATGCTATTCTCTCTACTTAGGTACCTTTGAGAAGGTTCGTAATAAAGATTGGGGGGAAAAAAACCTACAGTGAGATACTGCTTTCCACTCAATTGGCCCAAATTAGGAAGCCTGACATGTTTTGGTTAAGCATGTGGACCAGTGGGAACTGCCCACTGCTGGTCAGAGTGGGAACTGCCAAAATCCCTCTAGAAAAGAGCGAGGCAATTTTGCAACGTTGAGCACATGCATATTCTATGACCCAGCAATTCCCCACTGTTATGCACCTAGAAGAAATACTGCACATGTGCCCCAAGAGACATGTGGAAGATTATTCATAAGAAATATGATTTATAATGGAAAAAAATTTTAAAAGGTGGCAACCCAAATGTCCATCAACAGGAGAACAGCTGGATAGAGTGATAGCCCCAGAATGGACTTCTCACTATGGTAGTGACAATGGATGAACTACAGCTACATGCAACAATAGGGACAAATCTTAGAAACATAGTATCGAGTGGTGAAAGCACGTCACAGAAAGCCACATACAGGATGATGTAATTGTTATAAAATTCAGTAAGGGAGGCTAAACAATGTATTGTTTAAGGATACAGATACATGTAATAAACTTTTATTTTTAAACAAGAGAAAGAAAAGCTTTGGGATAGTGGTTACCTCTGCAAGGAAGACAGAAGATAGGACACGTAACACCCCAAGGACAGGCAACTGAAGAGGTAATTGCTAAAGAGAAATTCCCAGTCATTATGTATATGATAGTTATTATGTATGTTATGCATATGTATATGAAAGCACAAAATAATAAGAGATTAGTTATATGAGCAATGGTACAAGCAATGCGACAGGTGTCATGCAGCCATTAAAAATCTTGTTCTCACTGGGCACGGTGGTTCACGCCTTTAATCCCAGCACTTTGGGAGACCAAGGCAGGAAGATCACTTGAGGCCAGGAGTTCAAGACCAGCCTGGACACCATAATGAGACCCTATCTACAAAAAAATTTAAAAATTAGCCAAGTGCAGTGGTGCGCTTACGGTTCCAGCCACTCAGGAGACTGAGGTGGGAGTTGGAGTTTGCAGTGAGTTATGACGACGCCACTGCACTCCAACCTGGGTGACAGAGTGAGACTCCGTCTCTAAAAGGAAAAAAAATCTTCTTCTCAAAAACTACCTTAGGATCTTGGAAAATATATCATTTGATGGAAGAAGTTTCAGAACTGCACAGAGAGAGTAGATAAAGATGGCGTACCCAGCCTCCTCTGACTGTAAATGTCTAAAAATGGCAGCCGTACATTCTCACACATACACGTCTGTATTTTTACACCTGTGAACAGTACTGAAAAAGGAAGGGGTGCCTTCAATGAACCAGTGAGGAATCCCTGACATTCACAAGGCAGATGGGCCTGATTTGGAGGACTTCCCGGCCTAAAACATGCCCAGGAGTGGACTTCATGGAACATGGGAGCAGCTGAGGCACAAGGGGTGGCCCTGGAGTGTCCAGCCAGATGCTGGCCAGTGCTGCAACTGTGGCCACAGGTGGGTCCACTCACTGTGCCCCGCAGGCCGTGCCAAGCCGGGAGCAGCAAAGAGGATGCTTCCCGGGAATCCATGAAGCAAGAATGGTATGTATGAAAACGAACACGTAGAAGTCTTGGAAATGAGTGGATGGGCCAAGGAACAGGATGAGGAGGAGCAAGTGAGGAGTAGCGTGGTGGATCTGGATACGTGCAGACCAGGAAGCCTAAAGGCTGGGAGGTCTGAGGCACGAGGAGGTCTCAACAGCTGAAGATCCAGAAGAAGGAGAAGGGAGGAGAGAAAAAAGATGAATCAAGGGTAATCAGAGCTCAAAAGAGACGAGTCCACAGGTCAGAGAGTCCACAGAGCATCACATAGGAAGAATGAAAAAGAGACATGCGCAAGACCCGGAGTGTGAAGTTCGGGACGAGAGAGAGAGAAAAAGAACTCTTAGAAGCTTCCAAAGAAATACTTCCTACAAGGAACAAGAATCAGCAGACTTCTCATCAACAACCCCGAATAAAAGACAACAGAGCAACTTCGTCAAGATTTTGATGGAAAACTATACTGCACCTAGAATACTGTACCCAGCCTGATTATCTTTCTGAACTAAGGGCCAGGTGACAAACACAGCCTTCAAGGAGTCAGCAAATATGCCATGTTAGTGACAAAAGATACCAATACACGTGTAGGGAAGTTTCAACAAACAGATTGTGTTCCCGGTGACCTTAGCGGGGAGATGGGAGGAAGCGAGAGCTGCTTGCAGGAGGGAGCAACACAGATACTGGCAAATTCTAAATCTTAGGAGAATTTAATCATTCCGTTGGATCTTTGATCCCAAGGAAACCCAGATCGTCATCTACTCGGGACGCTCTCCTCCTCCCAGCGAGAGGCCGTGCTCACAGTGTGCAGGGGTAAGATGTAGAAGACACAGTCTGTTGAAGAGACGGTTGTACTTTTTGCACCACTGAAAACCCGGAGTGTTATGGACACCAGTACCATAGTTCCCCCATATCTGCAGTTGTGCCTTCTGCGGTTTCGGCTACCCACAGTCAACCACCATCTGAAAATACTAAAGGGAAGATTCCAGAAATAAACATTTCATGTCTTAAATTGTGTGCTGTTCTGAGTGGTGTGATGAAATCTCGTAACATCCCACTCTGTCCCTCCCAGGACGTGAATCCTCCCTGAGTCCAGCATCTCTGTGCTGTCTACGCATGACCCACCACTGGGTCACTCAGTGGCTGTCTGGGTTATCTGATCAGCTGTCCCCGTATGGCAGAGCTTGAGTTCAAGGAACCCTTCTTTTACTTAATAACGGCCCCAAAGCTCAGGGTGGTGATGCTGGCAAATTATAATAATTGTTCTATTTTATTATCAGCCGTTAATCTCTTACTATGCCTAATTTATAAATTAGACTCTATCATAGGTGTGTATGTGTAGGAAAAAACATAGTATATAGGGTTCAGTATTATCGGAGGTTTCAGGCATCCACTGGGGGTCTTGGAATGTATCCCCTGTGGATAAGAGGCGACTACGGTACCTGGCACAAAATCTTTTGAAAATTAAACCAAAGGTATACATGTCCCTGCGCCTACTGAGGCAAGTTCTGTTGCACTGGAAGTCATTTATGATGAGCATTATTTGTCATGTTCTCTGTCTTTTCTGGGCCAGGAGCCAAGCCTAGCACGGCCCCACCCCAGCCATCTCCAATATTGCGTATAGAAATACCCGTGCACCTTGAAAAAGCCTTCCACACCTCTCTTTCCTGAGAGTGAATGACCTAGGGCCGTTTTCTCCTTATCAAATCATGATTTAAAAAATACGACAAAATTTAAAAACAAAACAAAACATGACAATAAAACCGGATCATTTGCTAAACGTAGAATTATTGGATCTGCTATATAACAAAACCTTACCACAATGGCAAAGCAATACAGAAAAGGGTACTGGTGGTTAATTTTATGTGTCAACTTTGAATTCCGAGTTTGTAAAGTGATTTATAGCTTCATAATCACCGAACAGGTGAAACAACACTTTTAAGATGACAGAGTGACCTGGTAAGACTTCTTAAAATTAAAAAGTCCATTCCTTTTAGCCAACATTCTATCGTCGTACATTAAATGAAAAAGAGGACCTCACCTGCGAGATTTTTTTTTTTTTTTTTGCATAAAATTCTAATTTCTCAGTCTTTCAATAAGATGGACACAAGTTGGCTCTATAGAATTTTGGCTGAATACTTAACCTAGGATTCAGCTTCTTACTTGTAATAAGATTGAAAAAGATAAAGAAATTAAGCCTTTGACCATTTTACCCCAAAATATAATTTCTTCATTATGAGGAACAAAACAGAAAAGAAGTTAAAGAACTTCCTTAATAAAAGCACTGAACTGCCACAAGTCTAATAGACTATTAGGGCCTAGATGAAGATGGAAAATTACCTAATAAAAATTGCAATTTGCATAGATTTGCCCCATAATTACAAAACTTATTAAGCTCCATTTTCCAGATACTATAATGGGGTTCACCTTTCATTTAATGCAATTCGTGATCACTGACTACTGCAGGCAGCAAATGTTGGTAAAATCAAATCCATAATTACGTTTTTGGTTCATACATGAAAGACTGAAATATTCATTAGCTGATACATATACTATTTCTTAAAATTAAGTAGAATGAAAAATTCTCAAGAAGGTTCTACTTGATTCTTTAACTAGCTCTTCAGGGCTTTGGGTCCATTGATTCTGTGCAAGCTACAGTTACGAAGGTTACAAAACAGGGAGAGGAAACACTCACTTTGGGTCTGTATTCATTCAGTCTAGTTCAATACAGTAAATGGTAAATGTTTGTTAAAATCTTCCCACATGTGTGGTCCTGTCTGCAAATGTCTGTTTCATGCTCAGCCTTGTAAGTCACACATGCCTTATGGTTTTGTGGCAGACTGAGACAGTAAGGCCCCAAGGAGTCATGCATCCCTGGGTTCACGTCCCTTTCCAATGTGACTCTGTGGCCCCTCCCATGGAGTTGTAAGGTCTATTTCCACCTGAATCTAGGCTGGCCCTGTGCCTTGCTTTGGCCAGTAGAATGCAGCAGATGTGAGGCTGGGCCATAAGAAGCCTTCATCTTCTGCCTCTTGCATTGTTCCTGCTGCCATGGCAGTGAGGATGATGAGAGACCGAGTATCGGGAGAGGCCTGGCAGATGGCTAGTACCAAGAACCCAGACACGTGAGGACGTGAGGACGCCAGTTTGGACCCTTGAGCTTCCAGAAGGCTACAGTCATGTGAGTAGCCCCAGACAAGACTCCCCCAGCTGAGCCCAGGAACCATGGAATTATGAAAAATAATCATTGTTTTTAAGCACTAAGTTTGGGGATGGTTTGCTGACCAGCCCTGGGTGGCTGATACCATCTCCAAATGCCAGTTGCCCAGGAGAGAGTCCCCGCGGTACCAGAAACTATGCCAGTGGGTGTGACAGTCAAGAACAATCCCTGAAAACCCAAATGTGTCTTTTGTTGTTTTCATTGTTTTCACTAGTAGTTATTGCAACTAGTTCAATTGCACTGTTGCTATATTCTCCATCAGTCTCAATAACATCTAGGATTATGAGAGATTTCTAGGAAGAAAATAACACACGCGTGGTGATACATGCAGAACAAATTCCAGTGCATCCCTTGCTCCAGTGAAGTCTTGCAGCGTGGTCTCGAAGTGCTTCCACATCTCAGTGCTTCCAACGTCGTCATAATCATATAGCAGACTCTCGAATGCCCAAATTGATTAATAGTTTGATTGGTGAATTTATTCTAAAGTAAAATCCATTAGTATTTGTCTGAAGGTTGTTCTTTTCCAGAGCTCGGTTTAGAAGCACAGTGAGGCTGCTCTGGGGCTGCCCCCACCCCACGAGGACCGCCTCCCTTCCAGAAGCCTTCCTCACCTCACTACTCCTCACTGCCTCCTGCCCTTCCGTCCCACCAGACTTGAGTCTCTCTAGGCTCTGAGTATCAAAACCCTCTCAGATCAGGTTAAAGGGAGAATTTATTTTGTGTCAGAAAAGTTATCCAAAACTTGAAAATAGACAAAAAATAGATTTGCTGGGTGTTCTTTGGGGCCGTCCTGCTTTTGCATCCTTGATTGACTTTATATCGACTTGGCTATTTCACGTCTCTGTAGGGGCAGAGGTGAACTAAGAGATTTTCGGGGTAGATGTGCAAATAATCTCTGACCAAGTAGAAAAGATAACCCCAGATACAGGGTTTTTGACCCTGTTGGAAATTAACCAATTTACTGTCTAAACCAGCAGTCTTAACATTCGTTTATTAAGTTGCCTAAAACAGGCTGTCCCTCCAATGCACTTTGAAACAGTTTTAACATCTTCCTGATCTTCATATTAATTAATGAGTCAAAGAAAATCCTTGACACTTGTTAGCGTTGCCAAAATTTAAGTCATTTTAAATTTTTTTCAAGAGAACCATTCCTTACATTAAAAATTCCACTCTAGTTCTTTTCTCTAATTTGTTCTCTGATTTTGTCTCCATTGGTTCCATTTTTATTTTTCTTAGCTTTATTTTATTGGTTTTCTAGCTTTTTATTGAATACTGAGTTGGCTTATTTTCATCCTCTCTTGCCTAATAATGAAAACACTTCATCCTCCTGCTCTGAGCGAAGATGGGGCTTCATCTCTCATAACCTTTGGTGCTTCATGTTCTCCTGGTTTTAACTTCTAAGGAGCCTGTGATTGCTACTGGGGTCTGCTTCCTGACAGATTAAAAGGCTTGTTTAGCTTCCAGAGTCTGAATATTTTAAATTAACCTTTTGTAATTGATTTCTAGTTTCATTACACTGTTGTCAGAAAATGTGCCCTGTGGCACACCTTGCCATGTGGAACTGGAGATTTTCCTCTTGTGGTTGCTGCATAGGTCCTACGATAAGATGACTATACCCAGGCCACAATGCCCCACAGATCCACAAATCAGCCTTACTACAAAGCTTCTCTAACTCTTTTGTTTTTCCTGTTTGACCTGTCAAAGATTGAGAATGGTATGTTAAAGTGTCTCACTGTGATTTTCCTTATGACAATTTATTCTTGAATGTCTTCGAGTTTTGCTTTATACATTTCAACTTCAGTAATTTGCTACATTTGTGTTAGTGATATGAACGTCTTCATTGTGAGTCATGCCTTCTGTACCGTTAATATGTTGACCCAAATCTATATCACATGTTCATAACCCCAGTTTTTTATTGCATCTGCCTGGTATTCACTGAAATATTTGAGCATCTGCCATGCGCCAGGCACTGTGCCTGGCGTAGGAGACAGAGCGGTGAACAGAACCAACAAGGTGTCTGTCCTTACAGAGCTCCTAGTGGGGGAGAAAGACTGTGATCAAATTTAGCAACAATGTTAGACTCACACACGCACTCAAACACGCACACACCATTACATGCTCGCATACACACAGACACACTGCCACTCACGCTTACACATACTCACACGTGTACACACTCATACACTCACACACATTTTAACCTGTAAAAGTATTCCTGTGGGATGGATTGTCAGGAAGGGAATTTGGGGGTTCAAAGTCATGGCATTTTAAATGGACAAAAACTGCCACATTTATGTTCTCCAGAGACAGTACTCCCACCAGCTGAGCAGGAATGCTGCTCCCCACACCCTTACCAACACAGAATTTTTTTCTAGATTTTTACATTTAGGCTGGTCCCAGAGGTGACAGTGCCATTTTTGCGAGTATATTAGTATTTCTTTGATTCATAAACATGAGCATCTTTTCCTGTACATTTGTCTTGTGTATTTTTAGAAGCCCTTTACTCACTCTGGCTATTAGTACCTTGCCATACTCACAAATATGTTTTCGATTTTGTTATTTGTTGTTTAACTTTATCGATGGTGCGATGTGTATATAAGTTTTAAAATTTGGAGTGCCCTCTTTTTTCTTGTTTCCTCTAGATTTCTTTCCATCTCTCAGATTATGAAAACACAGTCCTATATTTTCTTCTGCTACTTTAACAGTTCTTTTTTTGCTTTTAGAGTTTTAATCTATCCAGACTTTTGTGAATAATATGAAAACAGAGATGTAATTTCTCCCCGAATGAATAGCCGGTTGTCCTGGCAACATTTATTGACTAATCAATGAACCAGTCCACCAAAAGTGAAATACTATTGCCAGAGCAAGGAGTGAAGAAGAGGGTTGCTGGGCAGAGGGAAAAAACAAATGTGTATTCCAGTGCATAAAATTTTCTTGCCAAGTCGCAGAGCCTGTATTCTGAAAGGAAGCAGTAGCTACGTGGTGAGGAGCCATTTCCAGCCCCCGGAGAGCTGGCTTTATTTAGGGAAGACAGATCTTGTTTCATGGAGACCAGGCTTCTGGTCTGAGTCCAAGATGCAAAGAGGTAGCCACCCGGTCGTGAGCAGAGCCCCCAGACCTCAGGAAACAAACACCGCAGGAGCAAAGGTGGCTAATACAGCATGCAAGCTGTGATGAACACCTCCACGGTGACCAATTCAATCCAAAGCCAAATCCTTTGTTTTGATAAATCCCAAATGCTTACCTTGAAGAGAGAGGTTGTCATGGTAACTCTTTCAGAGACAGTATCTTCACCATAGACCAGTTGTTTAAACTCTAGAGAACAATCTTTTCCTCTATGATGACAATTAAAACCCAACAAGGAGGCAGAACCTGGCAGCACCACTATGAACCACAGGGAGTGGTATGAAAACCTTCACTGGTTTTCAAAACACTTCAAAAATGGTAAAACAAGGACTTAAAGATGTATGACACCTTTTTAAAGAGCTAATATCAATTGTTGCGTAGGTCAACTGTTTTATTACACATGTGAATTAGTAACAAAAATGACAAAGTGAATAGCATGACAATTATAATATTATAATGAGTTTGCTTTTTTAAAATATGACTATATTTGATGCTAAATTAAAATATACAGCCGAGAGTGGCATGCAATCACGCCTGTACTCCCAGCATTTTGGGAGGCAGAGGCAAGAGGATTGCTCTAGACCAGGAGTTCAAGACTGGCCTGGGCAACATAGTGAGATTCTGTCTCTGCTATAAACAAAGAAAATAAATTAGCCAGGCATGGTGGCTCACACCTGCTGCTTAGGAGGCTGAGGTGGGAGGATAATTTGAGCCCAAGAGTTCAGAGGTTACAATGAGCTATGATGGTGCCACTGCACTCCAGCCCGGGCAACAGAATGAGACCTTATCTCTAAAAAAAATTAAGTAAAATAAATTTAATTAATTAATTAAAATACATGAACCTAAACTGTCTCCATCCTCATCATCTGCAGCTTCTAAACTATTGTCTTATGTCTTAACCCTGTTTCTGGGTAAGAAGCCCCCGCAGCCTGACAGAACCAGGCTGAAACTGAGCCCGGCACCTCCCAGACACGGGGCTACAGCACAGCCCCTGCTGAGTGTGCCAAAGGTGTAACGGAAGGCAGCTGTGCGAAAAGACCATCACACAGGTGTGCGCTGGGTTATGGGAACCAGCAGAGGGTAGTGAAACATTTAGGGCCGGCAACGCTGGGAAGATGTCATCACCCCTGGGCCTGAGGGGGTCAGGGAAGGGAGCAGTCTTTCTGGAGTCCTGCGAGGACTGGGGTTGTGGGAGAGGGACCCCTCAACGCGAGCTGTGGCCTTAAGCAGAAGGAGGCTTCCAGGTGCAGAAGCAGGCTCTGGAGTTTACAATCCTGCCTGGACAGGCTCCCTGCTTTGGTGTCCTCATCTATAAAGAGTGGGTAATAATACTACCAGTGTCACGGGGCTAAGGATTAAAATTTATGTGGTCCCTGACTTACAATGGTTTGACTTACAATTTTTGACTTTATAATGCTGTGAAAGAGATAGGCCTTCAGCAGAAACCGTACTTTGAGTACCCGTACAACCATTCTGTTTCTCACTTTCAGTACAGTATTCGGTAGATTACATAAGATAGTCAACACTTTATTACGAAATAGGCTTTGTGTTAAATGATTTTGCCCAACTGTGCGCTCACGTAAGTGTTGTGAGCGTGTTTAAGGTAAGCTACCTGAGCTGTGACGCTCAGCAGGTTAGGTGTATTAAATGCATTTAGTCCCCAGGTCACACAAGGCAGGAATGAAGAGTGGGGTGTGGGGGAGAGAGAGCATGAGAGAGTGGCAACTATCAGTATCTATAAGGGAATAAGTAGGGTATGGGTCACTTTAAGTTCGCAGGCAAAGGCCTGAACGGCCCATTTGGAGGAAGCAAGGAAAGAAAGCGGGTGCCCAGTCTGCTAGACGGGAGCTTTGCCTCTAACATCTTGTGTCTGGCCAGTGGCTTGCATGTGGTGTTCTAGCACCCAGGCAGCACCCTTTGCTGTGTTGCTCGCACTACAGGGCGTCAGTCTGTAACATCTATGGAATAGACATACAAGGATAGTAATTACAGTTGCAGACATAAACATTAGAAAAACTAGGAAACGGCATAAAGTGACTGAGAGGGGAAGATCAAGAGGCAGGGGACTGTTTCCATTATAAGCAATTTTCTATTGTTTTTAACCATGTGCACAAATGGATAAAACAACTTTAATTTTTCACTGAAGATCATTTCACAACATCTCAACATATCTTTGCTAATATTCAACAGGTGGGTTTGCCACTTTAAAAAGGCCTGATGAGCACAAGGGAGAGGGTGACAGAGAGATTGAGAGACTCGCATCTCTGTCCGTCACAGTGCACGGACCGTACCCAGAAACCGATGACAACACACAAGCTACAAAGCACTCAGGTCGTCTGAGCACTCACGGATTAGATGTTTCATAATAAGGAATTGCAGGGAGAAGGAGGCTGATAGCATAATGATTCTGTGGATTTTTTTTACTATTAACAGTTCTTATTTTTTAGAAATGCATACTGAAATATTTACAGATGAGATGGTACGATGTCTGGGATTGCTTCCAGATCTGCCGGTGGGAGGAGGGTATGGATGAAACCAAACTGGCTGTAAGTTGATAAAGTGGAGTTCATCATGCTGTTTGCTCAACTGGCATGTGTGTGTGAAACTCCCTATATTAAAGACAGAGAAGAGGAATGTGTATACCAAGTGGCAACAGCATACATTTTGACATCTCATTTTTAAAAATTAAATATACACTGTTCAGTTTTAAAATATAAAGTCCTAATTTGGGCAGGTCGTCCCCTTCGAAGGGATTTGAACATAAATTTCCGAACCACAGGACCGGAGTGTGGGTGCTGCTGGTGATGCTCCAGCTCTCAAGCGATGGAGAACAGAGAGAAACCGGCAGTGCTTGAAAGGGAGGCATTCATCATGCTCCCCAAAGTCTGAGGACCCACTGAAATAGCCCTGCGTCCCTCTCACTCCAGTGTAGCACCCGATTCACTTGGCGCGCTGGTTTGCCGTGCCAGGCCAAGGTGCCACTTTGGCGGCGAGGCGGGAGACGATGAAGTAGGAGGGGAAGGTGTGGGCCAAGGTTTGAGAGAGAAAACCAGACTGCTGGAACAGTGCATACAGTAGGTACCTGATAAACGTTTGCCTGGATGGATGGAAACCAAAGCACAAGCACTGAAGAAAGGGGGGAGAGAAGAGGTCTGTTGATAAAGGCTGTAATATTATACAAATCTACATGATTTTTGCTATGGTCTGAATGTTTGTGTCCCCTTCCAAATTCATAAATTGAAATCCTAATCCCCAAAGTGATGGTATTCAAAGGAGGGCTTTGGAGAGTAAGTATTTTTTTTTTTTTTAAGATTTGGGTTTTTTTTATTTCAGCGTATTACAAATGTTTAGGTAACATATATTGCCTTTGCCCCAACCGAGTCAGAGCTTTAAGCATGCCCATCTTTCAGATAGTGCGCACCACACCCATTAGGGGTGAATATACCCATCCCCTCCCCCCACCTGCCCAGCACTCGATGAATGTTATTACTATATGTGCACATAAGTGTTGATCAGTTAATACCAGTTTGATGGTGAGTACATGTGGAGCTTGTTTTTCCATTCTTTGGATACTTCACTTAGTAGAATGGGCTCCAGCTCCATCCAGGATAATACAGGAGGTGCTAGATCACCATTTTTTTTTGTGGCTGAGTAGTACTCCATGGTATACATATACCACCCATTTTATTAATCCACTCACGTATTGATGGGCACTTGGGTTGTTTCCACATCTTTGTAATTGTGAATTGTGCTGCTATAAACATTCTAGTGCAGATGTCTTTATTATAGAATGTCTTTTTTTCCTTTGGGTAGATGCCCAGTAATGGAATTGCTGGATCAAATGGTATTAGATCATGAGTGCAGAGGCTGCTTGAAATGGGGCTCTGAACAGTAAGTTTTTCAGAGTTGGGGTTAGTGTCCTTAGACAAGAGACCACAGAGGTCTAGCAAGCCTCTTCCACAACTCGAGGCATAGCAGGAAGGCGCCACCTCTGAGGAAGCAGGCACTCACCAGACACTGAGTCTGCTAGCGCCGTGGTCTTTGACTTCCCAGCCTCCCAAACTCTGAGAAATTTCAGTTGTTTATGGTGTCCAGTGTATGGTATTTTTTTATAACAGCCTGAATAGACTAAGACAGTTTTCAACAAAAAGTCAAGAATTTCCTAACAGGAAGGAGTACCAATGCTCCAAATATTCCAGTGCTCCTCTGAGGGTCATTCTTGTCAAAGAAGCCCGAGGAGGTTCTTGTGATTCTTGACTAAGCTCATTTCGAACCCTCCATTGTTTACCTTCTTGGATTTTCATACTCATTTTCTACTGTGTTTATTTATTGACTTGCATAGTGTGGCCACAGCAACCTACCCAGTGTCGTAAATATGCAAAAGGCAGCCATAGGCCTAAATCAAATTTCGAATTTATGAAACAAAACATTTTTCAAACGTGACTTAGAAGTAAGTGGAAAAGGCATTGCAGACCTGGCAAGATTCCATATAAATTGCTTCAGCTGAATTTAGACACTCAATTAGGCACTTAATTATCCTGAAGTCTTATTGATGCCCTATTAGAAGTGGCCCCACCCCCGAGAATCCAATGGAGATACAGGTCGGCTCCCTGGAGGGGCCTGGAGGCAAGTCTGATGCAGGAAGCCTTCAATCCACAGTGCCCCAGCCCCCTCCCTTCCTGTTGTCCTGGTCCCTCCACTCAGGGCACAAGCATTTTCCTCCCGAGATCCTCTCAAATCTGAAATTTAAATGTGGGTTTTCCTTCAGGACTGCAAGCAGACAGCCACGTCGCCTGGCCCTACTGTAAGGATGTCAACCTCTAGCGACAGCTCAGACCTTCAAGGGGTCATCATCCGAGCCACTCTGATAAGCTGCCTGGAGTTGGGCTCTGACTGATGGAGTCAGTTAATGGTCCCTGGCCCTCTCATTAATAACTTACCTCCACAGGCGGCCAGCTCCAGGTCCCTGCCCCTGGTATCACATTATATGGTAATTATACTCAGATTAGTTTTTCATACCCTTTGGACAGAGACATGCTAATTTGGATTAGTAGACATTAAAATCTTATAAAGTTCTCTAGTGATTTTAGGTCCAGTTTCTTCAATTGGGTACTCTATTGGAGAGAAAAGATACGGTACTTCCTGGGTAGGTAGGCAAGTGAAGCCCCTCTGCAGGCGGGGAAGTTACATCTCATGCCAGACTCGACACCTGATTTTAAAGTGGCTGTCAGAGAAAGACAAATACTGTATGATCTCAGTTATATGTGGAATCTAAAAAAGTCAAACTCATAGAAACAGGGAGTAGAATGGTGGTTTCCAAGGGCTGGGGGTGGGGGAAACGGGGAGATGTCAAGGGTGCAAACTTTTGCAGTTATAAGAAGACATTCTGGAGATCTGTTGTGCAGCGTGGTGACTATAGTTCACAAAAATGTATACTTGAAATTTGCTAAGAGTGTAGATCTTGGATGTCCTCATCACGAAAGAAAAGATAACTAGGTAAGGTTATAGATGCGTTAACTAACTTGATTGCGGTAATCACTTCACAGTATGGTTGATGCTGGAACAACATGGGTTTGAACTACCCGGATCCACTCATAAACAGGTTTTCCTCTGCCTCTGCCACCTCTGGGACAGCAAGACCAACCCCTCGCCTTCCTCCTCCTCAGCCTTTCCAACGTGAAGACAACAAAAATGAAGACCCTTATACGATCCACTTCCACCTAGTGAAAGGTAAATACATTTTCTCTGCCTTACAACTTTCTTAATAACATTTTCTTTTCTCTACCTTACTGTATTGGAAGAATACAAGATATAATACATATATAAAATATGTGTTCGTCAATGGTTTATGTTACCAGTAAGGCTTCTGGGCAACAGTAGGATATTAGTAGTTACATTTTTGGGGATTCAAAAGTTATACGTGAATTCTCAATTGCACGGAGGGTCAGTGCCCCTCGCTCCCATGTTGTTCAAGGGTCAGCTGCATATATGCATATCAAATCATCACACTGTACACCTGCAATTGACACGATGTCATGTGTCCATCATACCTCAATAAAACTGGAAGGGAAATGTCTGTGACCTCTTCACTGGCCTCCTTACCACTTGCCCAACAGTCCTCATCTTCCCCACCCCAGACACCCACAACATGGGCAGCAACAGGAACCAGAGATGTGGACCGGGAAGAGCTATAAATGAACATAGACTCTTGATGACAAGCCGGACCTTCGGGCCTCTCAGAATGTAAAAACTTTATAATCGTCATCCTCTGAATCAACCGGAGGGACCCTGTAGCTCTGTCCATGGTGTTGTTACGAGTTTGGCTCCTGTGAGACACAAGGCTGTTGACCAAGAATAAATCCCTGATAAAAATATATTTTATTTTCTTGTATCTGAATTGTCCCCTGAGGGACTGAAGAAAAGAGTCTCCTGCTGTTGGGTGGAGTATCACCTGGACTGCTACAGAGGGACAGTTGACGGACGCTGCCAGGCTTCTGCCCCACGCCCTTCTGAGTAGACGAATGCCGTATGGCCATGAGTCCAGATGTTCCGTTGGGTTTAAGAAGAGCCCCCTTGTGTGTGTCCCTCCCCGCCAGGGTGTGCTGTGCTCTCAATAGATGACAATATGTGGCGCTGGGTAGCAGGTGCTGTTTATGCCCCTCCGGGATCCCCTTCCTGGGCTGCTGGGAGTGTTGACTGCAAATGGCTCCCCGCTGCCCCTTCTCCAAAGAATGGCCTCAACCCGGCAGGCTCTTCCTCACCTAGGAGGTCATATCTGGCTCTCCCAACACCCCTGCTCCAGGGGCAGCCAGTGGCCAATGACTCAGTGACGCAGGGGTACAAGAGGCTGGCCTCCTTGCCTCTAAGTATGTCCGACTCTGCGGTACACTTTGAGCTCCTGAGCATCCTGTGCAGCCAGACTGAAGACAGATACCACACTCAACCTTCGCTTTCTTCCCTGCCCTGGGCCCTCATTCCCATAGCCCTGGAGTCAAGGGTTCCTCTCGCCATTACTCCTAGGCTCTGCTATCACATTATTTGCTCCTGTCTCTGCCACTGTGCCTCGGCTGGTTTGGAGGTCTCGGGCCCCAGGGGAGGAGTGCTTCCACCAGGGGTCACAGCAACGGTTCCCTTGACCTGGACACCGAGACTGCCCCTCACCCTTTTGGGATCCTCATGGCACTGAACCAACAGGAAAAGAAGAGGGCTGCTCTCCTGACCGCAGTGGTTGAGCCCGACGGTCAACAGGAAGCGGGTTGCTACCACACGGTAGACACGGGGAGGAGTAAGTCTGGCACCCAGGCAAATCTCCAAAGTACCTCTTGGTGTGCCAGCGTTCGTGGTAAAGTTAATGAGAACTACACGATCTATTAAAATGAGGAAAACTACAAAACTTGAATGAATGACATCAAAGAACTAAATAAATGTCCATGGATGGCAAGACTCAGAATTATCAAGATGTCAGTTCTTCCCTGCTCGACCTATAAACTTTATGCAATCCTGGTCAAAACCCCAGCAAGTTATTTTGGGGTGGTCAATAAACTAACCCTAAAGTTTATATGAAGAGGCAAAAGACTGAGAGTAGCCAACACAATACTGAAGGAGAAGAACAGAGGTAGAGGACTGACACCACTCGACCTCAAGGCTCGCTGTAAAGCTGCCGTGCGGGATGTGCAAATAGATGAAGGGAACATGACAGGGAGCCCAGAGAGAGACTCACGCGAATACAGTCACTGATCTTTGGCAAAGGAGCAAAGGCGAAGAGAGTCTTTCCAACAAACAGCACTGGAGCAACTGCACAGCCACATTCAGAACATTAATCTAGACGCAGACCTTACCCCCTTCACAAAAATGTGTGCAGAATGGATCCTACACCAAAATATAAAACACAAAGCAATGAAACTCCTGGAAGAGAACAGAAGAAAACCTAGATGACCTTGAGTATGGAGGTGACTTTTTAGAGACACCAAAGCCACATTCCATGAAAGGAATAAATGAAAAGCTGGACTTCATTAAAATTAAAACCTGCTCTGTGAAAGACAATGTTACAAGAATGAGAAGACAAGCCGGAGACTGGGAGAAAATATTTGCCAAAAACACGTCTGACAAAGGAGTGTTCCCCACATTATACAGAGAACTCTTGAAATGCAACACTAAGAACATAAAAACATGATGAAATAATAGGCCCAACACCCTAACATACTCCTCACCAAAGAAGTCAGAGAGATGGCAAAAAGTATATGAAGAGATATTTTATGTCATCGGTCATCAGTGAAATGCGACTTAAAACAACGAGGTACCACTACACACCTGTTAGAAGGGCCAAAATCCAGAACCCGGCCCCTCAGGACTCTGCAGCTGCAGGGAGCAGGGGATGCCCAGTCCTCGCCGCTTCCAGCAGGGCTGAGCAGGGCTTCGGGCGAGGGTCCCAGGGGGAGCACGTGAATACTTTATAACCCACATTTTAACTGACACAGTTAAGCCTCTAAAGGAGTTGGGTGGGGCCGTCTGGGCTGTGACCGTCCCGCCCGGCCTGTGCCTGGCCCCACGGCAGGAGCAGCCAGGCGGAGGGCAGGGAAGGCCCAGGAAGCAACCTAGAAGTGAGGGTTTGTCTGGAAGGATGTCAGCTCCGTGCGTCCGGGTCCCCAGCCCTGTCCCTGCCCAGAGCCGGGGCTGCCGCGCCGGGACGGATCGGGGTAGCACCCACAGAGCCCAGCCCCGGACTTGGGGGGCTGGGGGTTCCCGCCGCAGGGAGGGGCGGTGGCCGAGCTCCCTCATCTGCCCGCACCGGGCCAGGAGGGGGCCGAGCTGAGCAGGGCGCGTCTCCACGTCCCCTGCAGAGAGCGCGGGAGGCGAGCGGCCTCCTTTAGCCGCCCAGCCGTCGGTCGGGCACTGAGAGCGGACGGTGCCGCGTAAAACCCAACGCGGTCTCTGTTCTGCCAATGTCTCTGATGCAAAATTAATCCCATAAATGGTAAAGGGAAGTCAGCGCTGGGCACGTTCCGCGTTAAGTGGCGACCGCGAGGACCCGCGACCGCCCGTGCCCAGCCCGCATCCCGGCCTCCCTTCATCGGGGCGCATCAGGGGCCTGGACTGTGGCGAGCAGAGCCACCTGCGCTGGGAGTGACCATCGTGCGTGACGTGTCACTGCTGAGGGGTGAGGAGAGGGACCTTGCCACAAAGGGAAAGGCTGACCCCCAGCGCAGTCTCGAGCCCGCACACTCTGGGCTCTGCTGTCCAGTGCCTGAAACCGAGGAAGAGCCATGGATCTGAGAACTTCTGTTTCTCATCCAGCCCATCCATGCCCTAAGGGGGTGGGGGGGGGGAAGAGGGGGGGTCTTCAGCCAGAGGGAAAGACCACCCTTGGGAGTCTGGCTGTGCAGCCCACTTCCTCCCTCTGTGACCCCCCCAGGCGTCTCCCCCTGACCCTGGAGAGGGGGCAGGCAGAGGACGCATACCAGAGGCCCCCACTGCAGGGCCAGACCAAGTACAGGGGCACCTGGACAGGGCTGATAAGTAAGCACCGCTCCAAACTGATACTCTTTGATTTTCAAATAAAAAATAAAATAAAAATATTAAAATACAGAAATAAGTTCATGCCTATTTCTAAACCACATAACTCCTTCAGAGGCTTAATTGTATCAGTTAAAATGTAGATTATAAATTATTCATTTGTTTCCAGGGAAGCAGGCACAGGACCCGGCAGAATCCCAGCTGAGCGTAAACACAGCTGGCCTCAGTGGGCTGCTTGTATTATGCCCGAGACACCCCTGAGATGGGTCAGCAAAGAGAGGGTTTTATATTTTTACTCCCGCTCCCGTCTACCCCACTTTCTACCCAACTTTTGGGTGGGCATTTACCCTGATGCAACGACAGGCTCCCAGTTCACTGCCTGGCAGCCTATCCCGGAGGTGATGGGAGAGAAAGGCTCCCAGACCAGATTAAGATGCTCCAATCATACTGTTTATTGAAACACCGGAAAACAGAGCTAGCGGCAGGGGAAAGTCAGCACACTTAGAACAGGGTACAGAAGGTGAGTGGAAGGGCCACGCTCCCTGAACCCAGGGTTATGCCACCTTCAAGTGTCTTGCCCCACTCGGTAGCATCGGCCTTCCCCGCTGAGGAGGACCAGAGTTGAGAGTGAGCAAGCAGGTGGACAGCAGGTGCCTGGGGGCCTGTGCACACTTGCTCCATCTGGAGTTACGGCGGTGGGGACGCCTGGCCCGAACTGCAGCTAGCCAAGAACCCACTGAGCAGCTGCGGCTTTTACTGCATGTCATGAGCAGAGGACTTCTGTGGCCAGAATGAGTGTCACCAAGATGGGGAAGTGGGAAGATGAACCCAATTTACAGAAACATCGTGTCTCTAAGAAAAGACAATGCATCCAACACAAACCACAGGAGATCATTAAACCCGCTGGCACCAAAGAGGAACTTTGGCTTGAAAAGAAAGTTAGCACCAAAGGAAAAGAAACACGATGCCTGGAACCACACAGTCTTGTGGCTGAAGATACCAAACACAAGTCTCACCAGGGACTGAAGGGACCCCTGCTTTGTGCGTTGACTGTGAACCGTAATCAGAATGACTGACAGCCTTCAACTTATCTGGAAGATGCGTTACAGCCAGAGCATTGAATACCGTGAGTGGATTGTAATGGGTGTGGCTATATCATTGAGAATGCTCAGTTCTGACGTGTAGAACAAGACAACCAAACAGTGGAGCAGTAGGAAAACTCGTAAGGTGTATTCAGTGTAGAAAGTGACCCGTGAGATGTGGCACAGGAATGAACAGAGCATGTGTGCAGGGAACGTCAGGGGAAAGGATGGAACAGACCAAAGCGGTACCTTGAGATAGGGATGGAAGGTCCAGGTGAACCGTACTTATTCATGAGGCACAGATTACGTCAGGAATCTGGGTCCTGATATTATGACGTCATGCCTAGCCTTAATAGTGAGCCCAAAAGGATTTGGAAAAAATGCCATTCTGTGTATTGCGTGCAACTGTATGTAAAACAGGCTTGCTCTGAGCAAAGAAGCATCAATATCTATTACTTAGAAATAGATGAGAAGGCAAATCGGCAGCTGCTAGACAACAATCAGACACAACCCCACTCCGTTGTGTGTTGTGCCTCCAGAATTTTTTTTAATGGGCCAAACTCTCCTCCTGCCTCTTGTATCTCGTAATTGTCAGTGAGTGTAACGGTACCTTTCCATGGCATAACGACTGACTGACTGCAGAATCATGGCTAATAAACTGATATAAAACAACTTATGAAGACTTAACCTTTAAGTGTGTGAGGGAACACTCCGCAATTCAACATGCAGCACAAACAGCTATGAAGCCCAAGCTCACGGCCAAGCTCACTGTGGCTTTCTCCGAGTGAATCGGGCATATGGTGCCAGGATGGAGCATAAATTCACAGCAACAGAGATGTACGAGGGAGATTAAAGCTTCATCTGTAAGGACATACTGCGTGGCAAAAAACAACAATTATTGTATTTTCTGCTTTATATTATAATGAGAAACTCAGTCCCTTTCGGTAGAGTGTGGGCTCCCTCTGCTGCTGGCAGGAGACACCAGAACTCCAGGCATTTGAGGCTCCTTGGAGACCTGAGTAGAGAAGGTGGCCTGTCCTGGGGCCGAACGTGGCAGAGGGACCGACTTATTCTGTAGGCCCTGCCCTGCGGGCTTCTGAGACTATTTGTGCTGCTGCTTCACTAGGAAGCAAGAAGTGGAAGTGATGGAAAATGCAGAGAAACCATAAGATGTATCGTCCAGACCACCTGTGTTCATACTTAGGTGCATCGCAGAGGTGAGGCTGAAAAGCTTCCCACCCAAAGTGGCTTCTCTTTCCTCCCTTTCTTCTTTCCTTC
The DNA here is from genome assembly GCF_000956105.1 of Propithecus coquereli. Classification (NCBI taxonomy): domain Eukaryota; kingdom Metazoa; phylum Chordata; class Mammalia; order Primates; family Indriidae; genus Propithecus; species Propithecus coquereli. The sequence goes on along the minus strand of NW_012148108.1, from coordinate 570,524 downwards.
CTTTCCTCCCTCCCTCTTTCCTTCCTTCTTTCCTTCCTTTCCTTCCCCGTCCCTCCCTCCCTTCCTTCTCTTCCTTCCACGCAGCCACTGGAGAAGCTCCTTTGGCTCCATTTCAGAAGGCTGCCAACAGTTTGCTAGTGCTCTGGGCTCTGCCTTGTCCAGGGACTCCCTGCTGGCTCGTGTGGTGCATCCCCCAGGTCTATCACCTTCCCCACATCAGAAGGCAATGCCTCTCAAACCCGGCCGCACCCCACCCACCACCAGTTCCACTTCGAAGTTGCTTCTTCTCCGCAGCAGGACGTTTTACTATAGCCATCCTGAGAGCAGAAACATTTTAATGCCACAACTTTGATGTTGCATTTCAGCCAAACCAAAAACTAAACCCTTAAACTCCAGCTGTTTCTATTCCCAAGATGTAGATGAGAGATCATAAACTCCAACCCCTGGAGATGGGCTGGGGCTTGGGGAGTGCACGAGGTTCAGGGTTGGGTCAGACACCATAGTCTTTGAAACTAGGACCACACTTGCTCCTCTCGGAGGGCACCATCATCCATCATCCTAAGCAAAACATGCAGCTCACTCACTGATAATTTTGTTCTTTCTATGATCAGTATCTTAAATTCTCTGATTTCTCTCTTAAAGTTCTCAGGGCCATACTTTCAATTAATCAGTAGAGATTGTGTGTGTGTGTGTGTGTGTGAGAGAGAGAGAGACAGAGAGAGAGAGAGAGACTTCCTGGTGATGCCAGCTAGCCTTATTTTACTGGGCATACATGAGATACTAAGAGGGAGCAGGGTTACTTGCCAGCTCTCTAGTAATGTTATATATGCTGATGTGTGATCACCTATTCTTACCTGCAGCGTGCTTAGAAAAATGTTCAGTTGCATCTCCGATGGTGCTCTTGGTAATATGCACAAGACTATTCAATAGGAAAAGGACAATCTTTTCAACAAACAGTGCTTGGAAAATTGGATACCCACATACAAAAAAATGAAGCTGGACCCTTGCCTGACACCATATACCAAAATTAACTCAAAATGGACCAAAGACCTGAATATAAAGAGCTAAAACTATGGAACCTCTAGAAGAAAATATAGGAAAAATCTTCATGACGTTGGATTTGGCAATTATTTCTTGGATATGACACCAAAAGCACAGGCAACAAAAGAAAAAGACACATTGGACCTCATGAGAATTTAAACATTTTGTGCAGCAAAGGGCACAGTCAGCAGACTGAAAAGGCAACCCATGGAACGGGAGAAAATATTTGCAAATCACATATCTGATAAGGGATTGCTGTCTAGAATATGTAAAGAACTCCTACAACTCAACAACAAAAAAGAAAAGCAAATTTTAAAATGAGCAAAGGACTTGAGTAGACATTTTTTCCAAAGAAGATAAGCAAACAGCCAACAATCATATGAAACAATGCTCAGCATCACTAATCACTAGAGAAATGCAAATCAAAACCACTATCAAAAACTATCAAAAACAAAAACAGAAAATAACAAGTGTTGGTGAGGAGATGGTAAAATTGGAAACTTTGTGCACTGCTGTCAGAAATGTAAAATAGTGCAGCCTCTGTGGAAAGTGGTATGGCCATTCCTCAAAAATTAAACGTAGAATTACCATATGATAGTCAGCAATTTCTCTTCTGGGTATAGACCCAAAAGTGAAAACTCAGAGCTGGACAGGCATTTGCACACCCATGTTCACAGCTGCTTTATTCACAGTAGCCACAAGGTAGCAACAACCCACATGTTCACGACTGACGGATGGATTTTAAAAATGTTGCACAAGGATGGATGCAGTGGCTCACTCCCGTCATCTCAGCACTTTTGGGAGGCCAAGGCAGGAGGATTACTTGAGCCCAGGAGTTCAAGACAAGCCTGGGCCACATACCGAGATCCCGTCTCTACAAAAAACTTTTTTAATAAAAAATTAGGTAGGCATGGTGCCACACACTTGTAGTCCCAGCTACTCAGGAGGCTGAAGTAGGAGGATAACTTGAGCTCACAAGTTCAAGGCTATAGTGAGCTATGATCATGCCACTCCACTCCAGCTTGGGCAACACAGCAAGACCTTTACTTTTAAAAATATGTGGCCTCAGGCCGGGCGCGGTGGCTCACGCCTGTAATCCTAGCACTGTGGGAGGCTGAGGCGGGTGGATGGTTTGAGCTCAGGAGTTCCAGACCAGCCTGAGCAAGAGCAAGACCCCGTCTCTACCAAAACTAGAAAGAAATTAACTGGACAGCTAAAAATATATAGAAAAAAAAAAATTGGCCAGGTATGGTGGCACATGCCTGTAGTCCCAGCTACCCTGGAGGCTGAGGCAGTAGGATTGCTCGAGCCCAGGAGTTTGAGGTTGCTGTGAGCTAGGACGCCATGGTACTCTAGCCCAGGCAACAAAGTGAGACTCGGTCTCAAAAAAAAAAAAAAAAAAAAAAATGTGGCCTCTATACCCAGTGGAATACATCCAGGCTTAAAAAGGAAGGAAATTCTGACACGTGCTACAGCATGGATGAACCCTGAAGACGCTGAAGTGAAATAAACCAGTCACAAAAGGACAGATACTGTATAATTCCACTTACACGAGGTGCCTAGAATAGGCAAATTCATAGAAAGTAGAATGGTGCTTACTAGGGAATAGGGGGAGAGGCGCAGGGGAATTATTAGTAATATTTTTAGTGGGTAGAGTGTCAGTTTGGGATGAAAGGTGGTAGGTAGACGGTGGTGTCGGCTGCACAACAATGTGAATGTGTTTAATGCCACCGAACTATCCAGTTGAGAATGGTAAATTTTATGCTATCTATATTTTGCCACAATTACAACCTCCCACCCCGCCAGGCGGAGGGCGTGTGCACATTTAAGAGCTGTGCAATCATCGCCACGATCCAGCTTTTGGGCATTCCATCACCCTACTCTCCTCTATAAAGAGCAATAATGTGAGCCTAGCACGTTATAGGCCGGCAACACACTGTACTCGTAATTATTACACTTGTCGGTGCCCTATTCGTGCGTCGTTCTTTGCTAAAACGCAGCCCAGTCCTCGCACAGCCGCGTCTACACGCGCAGGGCGCGGATTGCGGGCGCCGCGGCGAATCCCGACGGCCCCTCCCCACCAGCCCGCCCGGAGACCGCCCACGCCCCTGCGATCGGGGAATCGGCCCTCTCCCCGACGCCCTGGCAGCACAGGGGGCGTGGCTCCGGGCTGGATTGGTGACGCCTGGGCGCGGCGGGCGCCTGCGCAGTGCCGAGGGCTGGGGGAGAGCCCCCTGAGAGACGGCGGCCGCTCGACCCCTCACGGCCGCGCCATGGCGGACGAGGAGCTGGAGGCGCTGAGGAAGCAGAGGCTGGCCGAGCTGCAGGCGAAGCACGGGGTGAGCGCGCCCACCCCTCCCGGGCCCGTCCCCTGCGGGCCCCGCCTTCGCCCGGGCGCCTCCCCGCGGGCCGAGGACCCGCCGACGCCCCGTCGGCCTCGTGGCCGGGCCCGGCCTGACCGCGGCCCTTCCCCGTCGCGAGGGGCCTGGGCGGCCCGGCCGGGGGCGCCGACCACGCGCGGGACCTGCCCCGGGGCGTCTGCGGGCGGCGGGGTCGCCTCGCCCCGCGCCGGGCGCTCGTCTGAGGCGGAATCTCAGCGCGCCGCTCCGCACCCTTGGCGTTCGCCGCTGGCCGCCGTCCACTGCGGCTCCGGCCGTGCAGAATCCGGGTTTTCTAGGGCTCAGGTGTCCTGACCCAAGTAGAGACGGCGTTTGCGGGTCCGCTGCGTTCCAGGTGCGGGGGCACAGCGGGGACAGGTGCGCGCACGCCCCGACGGGTTGGCAGGGGAGGGGCCGGACGGTGAGCGCTGCTCCGTGGGTGAAATGCTCAAGTCGTGCCCGCACCGTGAAAGAATAAATAACGGGGCAGGGGCGGCCTGGGGCAAGCGCCCTTTGAGTCACCAGCGTCCCTGATACCGAGGCCCCTTTCCTTTTCCAGAAATTATGTTTATACATAAAACACGGTTTCGTAGTACAGGGATTGCCCTCCCAAGGGTGGTTTGTATTCTAAAACGTTCTATCAGAGTGTGGCTTTAGAAGCTCGTGGAAACATTGTGCTAAGTGGAAACTGTCGCCCTGATTTCTGCGAGGCCAGTTTTTGATTATTTGGTAAGTGGTGTCTTCCACTGCAGGACAGTGTTAGGCTTGAGAAACAAAATAGAGTAGTTCCTTCCTCCCCCCCTTGTGAAATGAGGCTATTAAAAGGTTTAATTGTTTTTTTCAGGATCCTGGCGATGCAGCGCAACAGGAAGCAAAGCACAGGTATGGGCTGGAAACCTGAACTTTTTGAACGGTGGTTTCACCAAATGGATTTTTTTTTTTTTTTTTTTTTTTTGAGACAGAGTCTCACTGTGTTGCCTGGGCTAGAGTGCCCTGGAGTCATCATAATCTTTGTTATTGTTAGTTAAATACATCCATGCAGAGCCCCACTTAATACCCGTATTTCAATTACTGGTTGTTTGTCTGCTGAACTGTGATTACCTTAAAATGAGCATCATAATAGAAATACCTCATAGGGATATTGTAGGGATAATGTAAGTATAGTGCCTGGCACTTAGTAAGTGCTCAATAAATACTAGCTTATACTATTGTGTTATTTCATCCCAGCATATGGCAGAGCACCTCACATAGTTGCAGATATTCATTCAATGGCAGGCTTATTGAATATCTGATTACCCCATTACGCTACCATTTTTTAAATTGTGGTAAAAAAAATATATATATATATAAAATTTACCATCTTGACCATTTTTAAGTGTACCGCTGTTCACTATATTCATATTGTTGTGCAACAGCCCTAGAATTTTTTCATTTTGCAAAATGAAATCCTGTGCCTATTGAACAATTCCCCATTTCCCCTTCCTCCTCTCATGCTACCTTTTGTTGTTGTTTTTTTTAATAGAGACAGGGTCTTACTCTGTCACCCAGGCTGGGGTGCAGTGGTGCAATCACAGCTCACTGCAGCCTCAGACTCCTGGGCTCAAGGAATCCTCCTGCTTTAGCCTTCTCGGTATCTAGGACTACAGGTGTGCGCCACCATGCTCAGCTGAGTTTTACATTTTTTGTAGAGACGGGGCCTCACTGTGTTGCCTGCCCAGGCTGGTCTCAAACTCCTGGCCTCAAGCAATCCTTCTGCCTTGGCCTGCCAAAGTGCTGGGATTACAGGCCTGAGCCACCGTGCCCAGCCCCCTTATGCTGCCTTCTAACGCCTTCATTCCTTCAGCAAATATTTATTGAGCATCTGCTCTGGATCAGGCACTGTGCTGGGTCTACAGAAATAGGCAAGGCAGAGAAGGTTCAGGAGAAGATGGTAAGCACCTAGGGTAGTGATGCAAAGAAAGTAAAGCTACATAAATTTCATTGATTCTAAGATGTGCACTTTTTCATATTTTAACATATCTGAAATTGGGACGCATTTAGTAATGGATCACTCTTACCCTGGATTCTTCCAGAGAGGAGTTACTTTTATTTCTGCCATCACTTGGGTACATTCCTAATCCAAGACCACTTAAATTCTCTGCTTGAGGGTTTCCCCTTCCTCCTCCCTGGTAGTGTGAATTCAGACAGCAACCCTGCAAGACTAAAGCTTGCAGTTCATATTCTCAGAGGAATTTTTTTTCTTTTACCTTCTTCCAATCAGGGCCAGATGCATGCAGGCTTCTTGGCTTTGCTGTCCTTTTCTGCACAGTAGGTTTATTTCTTGTTTACCTGGTACTGAGGATGTTGCTCTTTGATACCCCAGCTTTGAGTGGAAGTCTCTTATTAGAACTCTTATCTAGGGTGTTTTTTCATTCTTAGAGAAACATAAAACTATGGTGCATATTACAATTGATGACATCTTACATTCAGTGAAATATAATGGAGTTTTTGGCAGGGTTGAAGTATTCAGGCGCTTTAAGAAAACGGCCTATGGAAGTGAGGTTTAAGCTATATTCCGTGAACCCTGGGGCTGAGCTAGGGGCAGATGGCAGGTACAACCAGCCGGCTCTCTCCCTCTAATTCAGCGAGAACATCTCTGCTTTTGTTTGTTTTGTGTATTGGGTTCCTTGAAGGATTTCATTTGAAAAAAACAAAACTTATGCCACTTAAGAAAAAAGTTTATAGGACCACTGTCTTATTAACATGAATTAGTTTCTACTTGGGCAGGTTGGAAGAAGTGAGGAGAGTTGCAAAGTTTTAATTTCACTCACAAATCTGGTTCTAGCTTGACCATGGTACCTGTGTCCCCTTAACATAGCCTCCCTGGGTCTTAGCTTCATCATGAAGGAAATTATGCATACTAGTCACTTGGTCCTTTTAATTGCCTGAAATCCTACTACTAAACTCTAGCACCTGTCACACAATAGGTATTTATAAATGTTGGTAACGGTGGTTGAACTGAAACTCCACCCTGAATTATGAAACTGTAAAGCTTACCTGCCAACCTGGTAGGTTTATACCAACATAAAGCTGGCTCCTTGAGGACTAAAGTGGATTCTTCTACTTTTAACATAGCTGCTGCCATCTGCATAGCACCTCCCGTGGCGCTATCTTGAGAAACATACTGAATGAGTTACCTTTTTGTATGTTCCATAGAAATGTTGACAGCTTAGTTCTAATTTTGCTTGACCTGTGTTTTTGTTGTAGGGAAGCAGAAATGAGAAACAGTATCTTGGCCCAAGTTCTGGATCAGTCAGCCCGGGCCAGGTGTAAGCATCTTTGATTTCCTTTCTTTCCATAAAATTGGCTTGAGTTAGTTGAATGGGGATATATATGTGAAGTCGTTGCTGTCTCCAGATTAAATATTTAGCCAAAAAACATTTGAGATTTGTAAATAGTGTGAAGTTTATAAACCTAGAGAACTGTACTTTAATCACTATTAAAAGTACTAGCTCACTTCTCTCTTATCAAGATGTTCTCCAAGTGCAACGAGGTAAAATTTATAGTGAACAACTCTTAGTCACAAAATGTTGTTGGTAGTTGATGTGGGTGATGGGGATTTAGGGATCTATTGTATGTATTCTCGGTTTTAGTGTTTGTATGGAGTTTCATAAAAACCAAAGAGAAAACCATGTAGAAAGAAAAAATGAGCCAATCAGAACGAACCAGTATCTTCTGTATATAATTCGAAGTGTCTACTTTTGAGTTTAGAAGAGGCAGCCATAGATGGATCACCACTATTATGTATGTACAATAAATTCCTTTTTAGGGGGCAAATATTTTAAAAACCGGGAAAGCGTGGGGTTTAGAATCTGAGAACCCAAGTTTAATATTGGCTCTACCACTACCTGTGTGTGGCCTTGACTGAGATTGACGTGGCTGAACTTTAGTTTTCTCAGTTTTAACAATACCATCCTGTATATTTCACTGGTTGAGAGACATAAACAAGCTTGTGAAGTGCTTTGGAAATGTCAGTGCATAGTTCTAAGGTCTAATATTTACAAGTGGCATTTAGTTTTGACACCTTTTTGTGTATGTATTTTTTCTTTTTAGTAAGTAACTTAGCACTTGTAAAGCCTGAAAAAACTAAAGCAGTAGAGAATTACCTCATACAGATGGCAAGATACGGACAACTAAGTGGGAAGGTAAGCTTGGACTGTACTGAGGGAACTTTACCTACTGTTACCTGCTTTATCAAAACACGGCTTCCAAAGGTCATTTTCATCTTCATCTGATTATGGAATTCTTGACTCTTTCTATGAGGAAATTTTTAAAGGAGAGAATAGTTGTGCCTACTATAAAAGATAATTGCCTTCTCTCCTTTCCTGACATTGCCATGGAACCTTGTTGGTATCTGTGTGACCCAGTGACTTAGAGTCAGCTAGCTTAAATTGCTTCTGTGCTGCAGACAAGGTTTGTCAGTAATACCAGTTGAAATACTACCAATGTAGACAGAAATTAGGCTTGTTTTACAAATGAGAAGGTGCTAAAATCCCTAAGTTACTATGTATGTTGCCATAACACCATGAGGGGTATATTCTGGCAGGCCTGACATTTAAGAGACAGATGAGACCAGGCTTTGACTCATGCCTATAATCCCAGCACTTTGGGAGGCCAAGGCAGGAGGATCACTTGAGGCCAGGAGTTTGAGACCAGCCTGGGCAACATGGTGAGACTCCATCTCTATAAATTTTTTTTTTTAAAGCCAGGCATGGTGGTGAGCACCTGTAGGCCTAGGTGCTTGGGAGGCTAAGGCAAGAGGATCGCTTGAGCCCAGGAGTTAGAGGTTGTAGTGAGCTATGATTAAGTCACTGCACTCTAGCCTGGGTGAGAGAGACTTCGTCTCTTTTTTTTTTTTTTTTTGAGACAGAGTCTCACTTTGTTGCCCGGGCTAGAGTGAGTGCCATGGCGTCACCCTAGCTCACAGCAACCTCACACTCCTGGGCTCAAGCAATCCTTCTGCCTCAGCCTCCCGAGTAGCTGGGATTACAGGCATGCGCTACCATGCCTGGCTAATTTTTCTATATATTTTTAGTTGTCTGATTAATTTCTTTCTATTTTTAGTAGAGACGGGGTCTCGCTCTTGCTCAGGCTGGTCTCGAACTCCTGAGCTCAAACAATCCGCCCGCCTCGGCCTCCCAGAGTGCTAGGATTACAGGCATGAGCCACTGCGCCCGGCTGAGACTTCGTCTCTTTAAAAAAAAAAAAAAAATTTAGACACAGCCATCTGCCGCTACTGCATCCTATCCAGACCAGTCCTCTCCCCTAAGTCCCTCATATTAAGAACCACTTATGTGTGGGAGAGAGAACCAGTTGATGTTTCCTGAGTGTGACTTATCTCTTTCAGAGTGGTGTTTAAGGTTCTCAACGGCAGAAGTGGAGTGTCTGTATCCCTGATGCTTATTAACACAGTGGTGTATGTTGTTAACATTGCCTGCTAATTCCCCCACCCCCCAGAATGATTGTAAAATGATTGAGTCTGCTGAAGTAAATCCTTTGTCTGAAAACGTACTGTTTTTCTTTCTGGTTATCCTAGGTGTCAGAACAAGGTTTAATAGAAATCCTTGAAAAAGTAAGCCAACAAACAGAAAAGAAAACAACAGTTAAAGTAAGTGTTCCCAAATGCACATGGCAACAAAAAGATTGACACTTTAAATGTCAGGTGTGGAATATATATCTACCTTATCAAAATAGCTTTTAGCCCATAGACATTTTTGTTTTGTAAAGTTGAAGTTCGGGGAGAAAGGCCAAATATATTGAGAGGGATCTAATTTTTAAAGTTCTTGCCCCCCTACCCTTTTAGATCACTAAGTTGTTTTAAATATACACAAAAATATCTTGCTAAAATAGGAAGAAATTTTTCTTCCTAGGAAGTCTGAGTTATGCTTTATTAAAAATGTTAACTCCTTTAATTTTCCCCCCAGTTTAACAGAAGAAAAGTAATGGATTCTGATGAAGATGATGATTATTGAACAAAAATGTTTAGAGACTAGAACTTAATGGAACAATTCTAGGACAGAAGTTAAGATTTGTTTAAATGTTTACTTTGTTTATTGTCTATATGCCTTTTAAAAGAAAATAAACTTGTTATGCAAAACAAAACAATTTGGGCGAGTTGTTTTAGTACCATAGCCAAGTGACCGGAAGATCTGCATTTTTTAATTTTTTCCCTTCTACCAAAAGCTTTTAAACATGCAGCAGCATGAATGTATCCTTTGCAATTGTGACATTAGTACTAGGTAGGGAAAATGTCCTTAGCAGAAACAGCTGTTCCAGCACTCTTCAGTAAGAAGAAAATAGCAGTAGCAGCAACATTGTGGGAATTAAAATCGATATATTAAACTCAATCAGCTTTAACATCTGAGCACATCTTAAATTTCTAAGACATAGTTTCTAAAAGCAGGTAAACTGTTTCTCTTCCTGCAGGTAGTACTTCCATTTAATGTAAGAAAAGTCTGAGCTTTGATTTCAAAGGTGTTGAGATTAAATTATCTAACAAATATCATTCCCATTGAAAAAAACTAGAGCGATAATGCCATTGGAAAAAAATGACCAAAATAATTAGGACATACTGATAGTGATACTTCAACAATAATAAACATGATTGTAAGAGAAATTTGTGATTAAAATCCAGTTGGGACAGTTCAGTAGTTAAATGTTTTGGTAGAAATGTTCTAGGTTCTTCACTGATAAAGTTGCAGGTGAGTTAAAGCAAATGTTATCTTTTATATTGTGTTTTACTTCCCCTAGGTTATGAAACCTTCACTGGTACATTTTTTTTTTTTTTTTAAAGACAGAGTCTCACTATGTTGCCCAGGCTGGCCTCAAACTCCTGAGTGCAAGTGATTCTCCCGCCTCAGCTCCCAAGTAGCTGAGACTACAGGCATGTGCCACAGTGTCCAATGCTTAAATTTAAATCATAAACCTAACCGTCAAGTAAGTTGTTTATTGTAACCTTTTTAATAAGTCCTGTGAGACCCAGCTGAGGAGTAAGATTGTAACATTTAGTAGGATGGATGGGATTAATAGCAGAAAAGTGATGGGAAATGTTACAAATCTGTCTCTGCTCTAGCCAGCATACTGCTGATACATATCGAAACTATATTTGAGATTTATAACTATGGCCAGTGAAGAAAGTCAGTGTTGGAGTAAGTGTCTAACATTCTGAATAAACGAATGAGTAGAACCATTAAGAACATCGAAATGTTTTTAAAGGAACATAATGATTATAAATAGTCAAAATAAAATTTAGAAGTTTTGGAAAAAAAATCCTAATTATAGGGAAATTTTGCTTTTGGCCTCACATAAAAAAAATCTGAGGGGACATTGGACAATTCTCAGTAAATTTTGTTACATGCTTTCTCTTGCAGAATAACCACTATCCTAATTGCAACTACTGATAAGAATGTGTTTAAAGATTGTCAAACTCCTGTCTTCCAAAGACAAGAGTGAAAAATGGTTCTGTATGCAAGGATAGGGGAATGCGCTTTAGTCGAGTGGGGAGTGGTTATTCTGAACTTTCTAACTTAAATCAGTGAATTGGCACTACTTTGATTCAAAAACTTTTTTTCACAAAATGGGAATTCAGGCACTACCAATTTCTAAATTGTCAAATCAAGTTTGGTTTTTCAAGTAGGGAAAGAAATTATTTATAATCGAGGTAATCCCTTACAACGGCTGGTACTGAATACCAGACTAGCTCACAAGGAAACTTTTCCCCATCTGATAGTCCCATTTACGACATTTATTATCTCCTGATGAAGGGCACGCCAAGCCTGAAACTGCCAGTTGGATGCCACTGCCCAGCTGGGCCTTGACCCTCGCTCTAAGATCTCCAGCAAATTAAACTCCTTAGTTTTCCTATCCTATCTTATTTGAGCGTTCTACCATCCAGGGCAATTGTTGGAATTAAACAGGAGTATATATGAAAATTTTCAAAATTATATTGCAGCACTCAAAAAATTAGGTATCAAATGTACATATTTGTATCTCGAGAATACCTGTGCTGATAAACTTTATAGGATATAGTTTCTTAATTAGGATGGTAGAGAATCACAGCAACTTAAGTCCATAAAGCTATGTTGTTTAAAAGTGGAGAAAAGGGGGAAAAATAAACCAGAACAAAGAAATCAGCAGAGCCAACAGTGCTTATTTCCACTTTTAGACTAGAAAACTATTCATTTTATTCTGATTTTAAAAGACATTAAAATATGTTTGTGGGCCCTGAGCACTGTGCCTACTGGCTGAAGTCAGCCCTCATTAGGTAGATGCATGATGATCTGAACAATCAAGTTTGGCCGGGCACGGTGGCTCACGCCTGTAATCCTAGCACTCTGGGAGGCCGAGGCGGGTGGATTGCTCAAGGTCAGGAGTTTGAGACCAGCCTGAGCAAGAGCGAGACCCCTGTCTCTACTAAAAATAGAAAGAAATTAGCTGGACAATTAAAAATACATAGAAAAAATTAGCCGGGCATGGTGGCGCATGCCTGTAGTCCCAGCTACTCAGGAGGCTGAGGCAGAAGGATTCCTTGAGCCTTGGAGTTTGAGGTTGCTGTGAGCTAGGCTGACACCATGGCACTCTACTCAGGGCAGTAGAGTGAGACTCTCGTCTCAAAAACAAAACAGAAGATGTAAAAAAAAGGAATGAAGGATCAAGTTTACATGTTTCAATCACACACCCATAACTAAAACAGAAAATGTACATCCATCCAGTGGGGCCACTGTTCCACACACAAAGCCTGTGTTTGTAGCTGAGAGGCTCAGAAACGGGTATCTCCATAGCGAAATAACTAAAAAAGCATGACACAGTCAAGAATCAAAGTTTACTGTTTCTTTTCCATCATTTGGCACAAATCCAAGGCACATTAGAAAATTAGAAATCATAAATTACTTTGTAGAAAAATAATTGATCCCTCCCTTCTATACATACACAATATTTCCAGGAACATGCACAAAACCACTTCCCTATTACAAAGTTATTTGAAAATGTACTCAGGACAAATTCATATTTGCGGCTCTAGACCAGTAACATAAAAAAATAACAGTATAATTTATAGAAATTTATAAAAAGGAATAAATGGCAATAAATTCTAACTCAAAGTAATTTTGACCTGGTTTGTGCTGTAAGTGTGAATCTGAATCAAAAGACTAAGAAAAGATGTGCCAAATCTACTCTAGTCCAGTAACCATCCATCAGATGTGACATTTAAGGGAGGTTCTTAACAGAAAGGGATGTTTCTAGAAACACTGCTACAGGTGCATATGTAGTAACCAAATATCTGTACTTAATTTGTTAGAAGGAAAATTATACCCAACTTTTCCCATATGCATGGTATAGAACAGGTCTAATATGTCCTTTGACTAAAATGAACATCAAAATGGCATTTAGGCATCTTTTGGTTCGAGTGTTGCTTTGCAAAGAAACATCATCCAGGTTCTGCTTGCTTCATTCAGAACTGACGCTTCTGCCTGGCCTCCACGGTACCATGAAACCTAACTAGCTTCTCTTCACCTTATCCCCGATGGAGGAATTCTTTTAGCTTGTGGTTTGCTAATTTATACACATGGCAGAGGTTTAGCACCTTTCAGTAGGAGGAGGTCAGAATCTGGTGGTAAAACCTCTGCCTATAGCCAAGGAACGCTAATACGTAGAAACAGTATCTTGGACTTAAGGATCCGGACACTAGGAATTTTGTCCGTTCCTTTTCAAGTGTATTCAGTAGCTTTGAAGAGGAGAGAAATCGTGATAAGTTTTTTGTTGCATTCTTTGCCTCAGCCACAGAAAAGCTCTCAGGAACTTTCTACCAATGACTTTTCTTTTCTCAAGCTAGTTATCTGAAAGTACATTTAGTTCTAAGATGTATTCATGCTCAGCATCTTCTTGCATATGTACTTCTTGGCAGCAAATTTAACAATTCCTTATTACTGTTAAGACTGGGAAAGGCTAGCCTCTTGGGCAGTGGTTAGGTTGCCAGCAGTCTCTTGGCCCTTGGATACAGCCGCATCCTCCACCGTGTGTCTGCGCAGCATCCGCCTGTGTCCAGGGGCAGCTGCTTTCAGTCCGGGCCTCTCCGGCCGATCACTGTTTGCTTTGTCAGCAGTATGCGATCTGCTCTGGTCTGGTGGGTCATTCTGTTTCAGTGTGACACTCTGCCTCACTGGCTGAAGAAAAAGTACATTTCAAATAGTTTACGTCTGTACGCTAAACAGCCACCACGACAACGGCAGCTACGTTGAGTGCTTACTGTGTCAGACAGTGTGCTCAGTACTTTACGATTTCAATTCTAACATGCTTGTGGACGACATGTGCATACTCCACATGTGCCAGACATGAAGAAAACGCTTTACATATATTCACATTTAATCTTTATGATGCCCAGGAGTACGTACTATTGTCATCCCCCATTTTATACCTGAGGAAATGGGATCAGCAAAGCTAAGCAATCTGCCTAAAGTCCCACAGCTAGCAAGGGAAAAGCTAGCACCTGACTGAACTCAGGCAGATTTCAGAGTTTGTGGGTTTCCCACCAAGCAGCAGGTCTATTAGCAAAGCTATGGAAGATTAAATATGAAGTCAAAATTAGTCACATTAACAAAAATCATTTTAATTCTCTAAAACAACGATTTAGAATTTCTATGCCACATACACTATAAATTCCTTCTCATCAGCAATAAATGTCATGTTTCCAAGAAAAGTCACTTTGTAGTATCACAGATTGTAAATCAGGCTTTTTTTTAATAACTGAGTGATTTAAAATGCAGTAGGAAGATGGCCACAGAAAGAATTATCCATATGAATTTTATATCATATTTGGAAACACTGTGAACCCATCTATAGTCATCGTCTACCTACTTTAGTGACTGAAACCATAATGAAATTTGACATGTCACCTACTATGCACACTGTGAACTACAGCTTCCCACGCACGCAACTAGTTTCCACTTTCCTTTCTCTGCTCAAAATGTATTTTTAAATACAACAGTCAATGAAGTGTGTACTCCTGACTGTCCCACTAAAGAGTTCCAGTTTTAACTGTGGCTAACTGTCACAGAGAAGGCAATAATGACATGAAGATGACTATCCAGGAGGGATGTGTTTGCCATCGATTACTTCCGAAAAGGCCGGGCTTTAAAAAATACGATCATATGCCAGTGTTTAATAACTTACCTCACGTGCAGAACCTTCAGTAAGATTAGGGACACTTCTATCTCTTGGCATAATCTCCCTTGAAGTCTTTCCTCTGAAACTCAAAATAAACTAAATATTAAAGTGAACCAAGATAAATAGCTGGGACATTGGCATGAAATACTCTGGCCACAAGGAGGCAGCACTTGATGGCATCCGTGCAGGTTTGTTGGTAACCAGTTAGAGGTAAACACAACCTGCTTCGGTTGTGAGTAAAGTGCAGGGTCAGAAGCAGATATCAACTCGAATTTTATACTCACTTAAACTGACCAACTGAGTTGACAAAGTAAAACTGTCTTGTAAAAGGTTCATCTGGTAGATCATACATTTTTGAGTTCCCTGTAGATAAAAGGATAAACGTCGGAACACTTCAAAAGTAGTTTAAAGACCGTTTTAAAATTACAACATCGATGCAATTTTTCAATTATCTTAGTTTTACAAAATTTAGAAAACTAAGCCCTGAATTTGCTTAAAGAAACGTCGCATATGCCTATTTATTACAGGTTGAGTATCCCTAATCCAAAAATGTGAAATCCAAAATGCTCCAAAATCTGAAACTTTCTGATCTCTTTGACATGATGCTCAAAGGATATCTCACTGGAGCATTTCTCATTTCCTGATTAGGGATGCTCAGCTGGTAAGGATAATGCAAACATTCCAACATCTGAAAAAGTCCAAAATCCGAAACCTTTCTGGTCCCAAGTGTTTCTGATAAGGAACACCCAACCCGTACTCTGCGAACCCCCATGAAACAGAAAGATCAATCCTCAATACACTGATGGTCCCCAGCTACAGCCAATTACGTGAGACAGTCTCAGGATTATCCAGATGTGTGAGTGGGTTTATTCACATTATTGCATTGCAATATCATAATTTTTTTAAAAAAAGTACAACTCCTAAACCTTTAAAAAAGAAGAAAATACTTCAGTCTCACTGCTGTTCTAATTACCATCAACATCTGTACACCTGCAAATTAAAAAAAAATCTTTTAAGGTAGCATTTACCCTCGATGTCCAGGAAATGCTCGGAAGAACACCTGTCTTTGGAACATGAAGCATGAAAGAAACCACCAGAGGTTGCTCCTCTCCAGTTCTAAGCGGAGGCCTGAACCTTCAAGGTAATGTTGAGAGCTTCTACCTTACTTGCTTAGGAAACATCATTACCATCAACCAGAAAACTAGGATCAAAAAAAAGCTCACCCCTAATCTGATAAATTAGGATGTAACATGTATTTCTTTGGTGCCTGTATCCCCCCCCCATCATGATTATATTTTACATTTATAATTACATGAAAACCAACAACTGCCCATGAATTTCTAATGAACCCAAGTTCAGAGTGATAAAAAGAATGTGAGTTCTTACATTTTTTCCTGATCTCAACAGTGACGCAATCCTTGTGGTCTGTTCCGGCAACGTCATCTAATGAGGCAACACAGCTCGGTACTACCTGAAGTAATTCCATTATTTTCGAATTCTGCAATTTGAAAGGGAAAAGGTAACAGTAATAGTTTTTATTCTTTCTTTGCAGGTTTTTACTTGTTTTCGATCTAAATGTCAATATTGGTGTGGCTGGGCAGAAAGACTCAGAAACAACTATTGACACAACTTTGAGGCCACAAAGCGTGGTGGCGAAAGCGTATCTGCATTTGCAGCCTGTCTCTGCCTTCGACTCCGGGCTGGGTATTCAACCACTGTCTGCAGTTGGGTTGACGCTACGATCTATTACTGTAGGGTTATCATGAGGTTGTCAAGGGCTCACCACATAATAAGTTCTCAATAAAACACATTGATCATCATCTGAAATAATACTAAAATGAAAGTTTATAATGTTTCAATTCTGTCACTGAAAATTAAAAATTAATATAATAAAGCTATGAGTAGGGTGGATTGATGGTGAGTGTAATTTAACAGCCTGTTAGCTATCCCTCCTGAGTAGAAAACTAGATAAAGATTCACCATGAAAATGCGACCAGAAAACAGGTATTTTATCCCCAGGAGAAAAGGACTTTTTCCTCCCCGTTCTCCACAGCAAACATCCACAGCACTGGAGAAGGTGGTTAAACTGGTTGTCACCATTCTTACAGAACTCAAGGAGTTTTAAATCCGCAAACTAAACGAACTTTCTACATTGTGCTGCTCAAGCAACACAGGGCTTTCACACGCAGGGCTGGCGAAGCCGGAACAACGTCTGAACTTGCTCCTTGCCCTGGGTACCTGACGGCACGCAAGCGTGCCAGACGGGGAGGAGCGCTCCGCTCGCGCCTCTGAAAACCACCTGTGAAAGAGCGATCCCTCCTGGCTTGCCGAGCAGGCCCCCTGTGACCGGGTGACCAAGAGGCAGGTATCCAGCCAGGCACACTGGCAGACTTCTGGCACACCACCTCAGCCAGCACAGCGATCCAAGGTCTGGCAGTTGCTAGTTCAGATCGACCTTAGACACGAGGCATCCAGGGAGAGCTGTAAGGGAGCCTGGGATTCCCCGGGCTCTGCGGCTCTCTCCACTCGCCTGCTCGGCACAGTCGACGGCCGTGCGCTGCCTCTTGTTCAGCACGTGCACCGACGCTCCGTGGAGCAGGAGCAGCTCCACCACGAAGACGCGCTTTCCTGCCACAGCCTCGTGCAGGGCTGTGTTGCCCTTGTTGTTGGAAGCGTTGATGGAGGCCCCGTGCTGGAAGAGGAACGAAGAGGAACAGCTGTGTCAGGAGCGCTGGGAATGTTAACATGGAGCCCCGGTGCTGGGCGTGTGGCGCTCACTGTGACATGCATTCTGGAGGTCTGAATTTCTCAAAATGCTGGGGGTAAAAGTCATATTCA
The DNA here is from genome assembly GCF_000956105.1 of Propithecus coquereli. Lineage (NCBI taxonomy): Eukaryota > Metazoa > Chordata > Mammalia > Primates > Indriidae > Propithecus > Propithecus coquereli. The sequence continues at coordinate 553,068 of NW_012148108.1, read as the reverse complement.
GAAAAAAGATTTATGGGCAAAGATATTCACTGCAGCACTTGTCATTACAGCAGGAGAAAACAGAAGCCACTTAACTGTACGGAGCAAAAACAGTTTAAAAATTATGGTTTTTAAAAACCATTAAAAATTATGGTTTTAAGAAACGATTTTCTACATTAAATGAAAAACGGCAAGATAGAAAACAACTGATCAAAACTATACACATTTTTTAAAAGTCCACCAAAATGAGTTGCCTTTGTGTTAGGGAGGGGTTGGTTTTTCCCTGCTGCTTTAAATTCTCTTCTACAGTCAATTCGTATAACCTTTATCAAGATGGAAAAAAGCAACAGTGACACAGAAGGCCACTCAGTTCATGCTCAGGTAACAGCTCAACATACCCCTAAGTGAGGTGAGATCCCACACCTCAGCAAAAGTGGCGCCCTGGTCCTTGTCACCACATCCTGGCTGTAGGACAGATGCTGAGGCACCACCCCACACCCATGAGAGTACCCCGTGTGGGAATGTGGGTGCCAAGCTCCTTGCCCCAGAGGCCTATGTATGACTGACGGGTGGGCCAGCTTACGGCACAGGGGGAGAAGTCTTCTCCGTCTCCGGCGCCAGGGGTTTCACTGGGTAAAGGTGCCGCACTGACTAGAGCAGGTGTGACAGCCGGCAGGGCTACGAAGGACCCTCACCTGGAGCAACAGAGCTGCAACTTCGTGATGGCCACCGGAACAGGCGTAAATGAGGGGTGTGTTTCCACTTACATCCTTCTTATTGGGCTTTGCATTACAATCTAACAGATACTTCACCACCTAGTCCAGAGAAGAAAAATTTTCGACCTTGAACTTTGCAGGGAGAAATCCTCTAATTTGATATTCTTTAGACTTTGCTCTAAGCGCACTGAGAAGACTCTTCAGACACATGTCTGACCCCAGGAGGAAGGAGACCAGCTGAAGAGGGGAGGAGTTAACATTTGCCGAGGGTCTGCCTCTGTGCCAGGCGTGTGCTAGGCACTCGTGTGTTCATTTACTCTTTACACGTATCCTCGGGAGAGTCGGAATCATTACCCAATTTTATAGATTAGGAAACCAACGCTTGAAGCACTATACTAGGCATTTAGGAGAGAGCCGGAAGACCTGGAATATGCTGACTGTAGAACTGATAAAGAAAAGTGAAAAAATATGCACATAAATAATTTTCCAAAAGAAAAAAAGGATTTTTACGAAGTTAATTATTCTAGAATTATCTCCTGAACCCCTTCTATAGGGCCATGACTGCACTTTATAAAGTACTGAACTATTTAGCACAGACCGAAGGCTTTGGGAACATGCAGGTGGCAAGATGACGAATAAATACCCACGCACAAGAGACGGCTCCTGCTGGGGTCAGAACCAGAACAGCCTCGGCAGCACCCAGATGTGAATGGCCGGGGGTGCGGGGTGGGGAGGAGCCGGCTCCCCCAAGGAGCGCCAGCATTCTACGTTCCGAGGCTGAGTGGTCCTGCCGTGTGCACGGCAGAACCTCTGGGCTGGGGGAGGGCAGTGGCCCCTGCTAGCCACCAAACCCTTCCCTTCTGCAACGTTCCCACCAGGGGGGGCTCTAGCCAAAGGCGGGCCCCCGCTACACTGCCCAAGAGACGCAGCCTGTACCTGAAAGTGGCCCTGCTGGCAGGCCAGGTGGAGCGGGACAGCTTGGTTTGCATTCCTGGCACCTGCGTTGGCACCATGCTTCAGCAGGAGAGGGACGAGGTCCGCCCGGCCATGCAGGGCAGCCACATGCAGAGGGGAGGAGCCATCCTGGCTGGTCACATTCACACCGAGCCCATTGGCAGGAATCTTTGCTAGCTTCTGTTGAGTGTAGAAGACGGAAGCAAAGTCATTAGTATTCAAGAAATCAGGCCAAAGAAACTGAAGCCATCTGCCCCCAACAGCTCCTGTGCAAATTTGGGATTACAGGAGGATTCAGAATCACATCGCCCACAGGGGAATCCCTATTACACTAGCAAGGTATGATAGACCAAAAGATTAACTTCTGTTTATAATAAATGAAGCCCCCTAAAATGATGCCCTGTTTTGCCAGGCAATTCAGTGGGGAAAGGAAAGTCTAAATGGTGCTGGAACAATTGGATATCTACATACAGAAACACTGCACATCAACCTTCATTTCACACCTGACACAAAAACTAAAATGCATCACAGCCTTCAGTGTAAAAGCTACAACTATAAAACTTCTTGAGGGAACACTGAAGAAAATCTTTGCAACACTGAGATAAACAAGGATTTCTTAGATAAGACACAAAAAGGAAAAAACATAAAAAAGTTTCATAAACTGGGCTTAATAATTTTAAATGTTTGCTCTTTGAAAGACACAATTAAGAAAATGAAAAGGCAAATCACAGGATGGGAAAAAATGTTTGCAATACATATATCTCAAAGGACTTGTATCAACAAGAATTTAAAATTTCTTGAATTTTTTTTATTTTATCTCCCCACCATGGCTCAGGGGATACCTATTCGTAGCCACTGAGCACGGAAATTATCCGGCTGAGAAGCAGAGAACTTTCCTAAGGGGAAGAAGAATTGCCCCCCTACCCCCGCCCCACCAACAGAAGCAGGGCCAAACCTTTTGAGCTGGAGCACATCTGGGGCACTGGCACAAGGGGTGACAGAATTCGAGGTCCGCTGCACTGACAGTATCCTCCACTTCATCCAGGTCCTCTTCTGTCCACTCCAAGAGGTAACGCACCTGGTGATGGAAAGTAGGAGAAACCGGAGCTCGAGACTCATCCTGTGCCAGCTACAGAATCTTGCACACACTCACCATTAACTGTTCCCAAATCCATAAATGCCCGCTGCTCCCTCAGGAAGGCGCCAGGGTCACCTGTGCCTCTAAATCCCTCCAGTGGTGACAGAGGGAGGTTAAGCTACCGTTTGCAGGTATATCAGAGAGACTTTTCTTCTGTCCTAAGAGGGGGCAGCCTGGCGCTGCCTCAGGGTGACAGCTTTGAAACCCTGGTCCGAGGGCCTCGGGGAGCACCTCCTCCTCCATCATCTAATCGTACCCGTTCATCGACCCGCCAGGCAGCGCCAGACACCTCCTTTCTCGCTCGACAGAAAACTCATCCTGAGGAGTCAACAGCTTGTTCAAAGGCACACACCTCAGCCTCCCCGGCTGCAAGCCAGCGTTCCGTTCTTGCAACTAGAATGCACCAGCCCCCAGGAGGAAGTCGTTAGTATTTTTAAGACACGGTCTCCCTAAGTTGCCTGGGCTGGATGGAGGCAGTGGCTGCTCACAGGTCCCAGTGCACTGCAGCCTCGAACCCTCGGCTCAAGGAATCCTCCTGCCTCAGGCTCCCAGTGAAAGTATTGAAAAGACCCCCAAACAGGTCAAATCTACGTTCCAATAAAGACTAGTTTCCAGTATACCAAACGTGAGAAAAGAAAATGACGTAAGTACATCTCTAGGCCCGCTTCTAAGCGCTAAGGAAGTCGGCACGTGCCTGCAAGGAGGGGCAGAGGGCTCCAGGAAGACCCCTCCGGCTCCAACCTCCTCTCCTTCAGGTCCCTCCCAGACCCCGAGCACAGACACTTTGGGGCTGGAAACACCACAGGCTCTGTTCAGGGGCCTCACCCGACAGCCCAGCTGGGGCAGACCACGCGGTTCCTCTTGGTGGGAAGAGGGGACCAAGGTGGGAGTGGGGACTGCTGAGCAGGTGGGCTCAGATGGGGCTTGGGAGGCTCTGCAGATTCGTTCGGATGGTGACCCCACTGGGCACGGGGCAGTCTGTCTCTGCTCACCCATCTCAGCCCCTGCCCGCCCACAGCAGGAGGAAGAGCAGGCATGTGACACGGGGTGGTCATTGCTGTGTCTCCACAGGCTGTGCTGCTGGCTCACACCACGGTGCTAGGGTACCCCAAGATGCCTCCTTTGCTTCCTCCAAAGAATGCTGGGCCCCCAGGGCTGGTCTCAGGAGAGGAGAGCTGTGGTTCGGATGTGTGTGCCCCTGAGCCTCAGGTTGAAATCTGATCCCCAGTGCTGGAGGTGGGGCCTAGTGGGAGGTGCAGACTCCTAATGAACAGCTGGGACCATCCTCACTGCAGTGAGTGGCTCTGGCTCTCTCAGTTCCCCTGAGAGCTGGTGGTTAGAAAGAGCCCGACACGTTCCCCCTCCCCACGCCCCACCTTCTCTCTAGCCAGGTGATCTCTGCACATGCTGGTTCCACCTCGCCTTCCCACACGAGCGGACGAAGCCCGCAGCCCTCGGCAGAGGCAGATGCCGGTGCCACGCTTCTTGTACAGCCCGTAGAACCGGGAGCCAAGGAAGCCTCTTTTCTTCATAAACTACCGCGTCTCAGGTATTCTTTTATAGCAGCACAAACACACTAAGACGAGGAGCGACCCAACATCAGCCAGACACAGACACCCCTGTCCCGCTCAGAACCGCGTGTCACTCTGATGGATCAACAGCGGCCTCTGGGCAAAGGCTAAAGGCGAACACACCGATAACGCCGTTCAGACTCTTAGTGTCCCAGAGGCTGTTACAATCAGATCCCAGCAGTTTGTGTTCACCACCTCAAACTCAATCATCAGCAGAGAGCACTTTAGAAACACACATCGCTGTAAAGCTCTCTCGTGGTGTGATTCATTCAGAGCTGCTAATTTGGTAAGCGCCTAATTTACTACTCCATTAACAGCAGAAGACACATTCCTTTCAGGAACTGAAGACAAACCAGGGAAACTGCTCACAGGAACCTAACGAAGGCTGCTCTGCCGTCCACTGATCTCACTGTCGGAGGTGCCCTGTCACCCGACGGTGACTTCCTTTGAGCCACGATACCCTCCCCAGGTGCCAGTCCAGGGAGCCCACACCATCTCCTGACTCCCTGGAGCCCCCGGCCTCAGACCTCAGCCTCCTGGCCCAGGAGTCACGGCGTCCACAGCGTCTACAGAGCCTCACGAACACCTCTGGGCTCTGCCCTCACCGCTGCCACCGCCTCCTCTCCCCATGACCCTGCACTCTCTTAAAACCAAGTTGGCCGGGCGCGGTAGCTCACGCCTGTAATCCTAGCACTCTGGGAGGCCGAGGCGGGCGGATTGTTTGAGCTCAGGAGTTCGAGACCAGCCTGAGCAAGAGCGAGACCCCATCTCTACTAAAAATAGAAAGAAATTAGTTGGACAACTAAAAATATATAGAAAAAATTAGCCGGGCATGGTGGCGCATGCCTGTAGTCCCAGCTACTCGGGAGGCTGAGGCAGAAGGATTGCTTGAGCCTAGGAGTTTGAGGTTGCTGTGAGCTAGACCGATGCCACGGCACTCTAGCCCGGGCAACAGAGTGAGACTCTGTCTCAAAAAAAAAAGAAAAAAAAAACAAGCCCAAGCTTTGCTCTGAGCCCACACGCTGTGCCCTGGACATGGTCTGCTCTCCTTGCAAACGTCTCGCCGCAATCCTGGAATGTGAATGTCCAAAAGGCAGGGACCAGCCTCACTGTGTGCCCGTATGCCAGCCTGCCTCATCGCTTGTTGGAAAAACACATCACTGTTATCAAATACTCATTAATATACCACCTTCTATGTGGAACTGAACGAAGGAGCCACGCGGCTTGAAAATGAACCGGAGACAAGAAACACAGGTGGGTAGCTGTCTTAAACCAAGAGCAGGCTTTTTAAAATGCACTTCTAAAAACTCACCATTTCTAGATCTCCATCAGCAACTGCTCTTAAAAGTTTTTCTACCTTAATAAAAGGAAAAAGAAAGTTAGAAAAATGATTTTAATAATAAGATGATGATAGAAATAATATAAACATTCTAAAAGCTAGTAGCTTTCATTTGTCTCTTAATCTGTGGAGTTTTAACGACTCATTTAGTATCTTTCAAACGTATCCCTAGAACTGTTCAGATAGGACATCCTAGGAAGTTGCTGGTGTGCACAGAACCCACTGCCATTTAAGGTATATAAAATGTAACTGTCATTTATGTGGAAAGGTGAGATGATAGTCACCTTGAATCACAGGTGCTTCCTAAGAAGCTGCCACTCCTGTGATTTAGAACTACACGTACTGAACTCAGCTCTGTCTGCTAGCTGAGGATACCATGAGGGTGGACACCCCCTCCCAGGAGAGACTGCAGGTCTCTGTTAGTTTTGACCACGTATCTTGGCTTTCTCTGCTGTGGTCTGCATTGAGCTGACAGCCCTCCAAGAGCAGGTCATATCTTGGGGGTGGTGGGCACTAGGGTAGCATCAGTGAGGGGGCCCCCATCCATGGGGAGCTGTCAGCGGAACTGTGGTACGTCCATACAGTGGTCCCCCTTCAGTTAGAGTGAGGCAGATCCACTGGGCTGACACTGAACAAGCTCTAAGATAAATTAAACAGAAAAAAATATATAAATCAGCTTTTCCAAAACGCAGTGTGTGTGTGCAGGTGTCTATGTAAACTTTTTTGTTTTGTTTTTTTTTGTTTTTTTTTTTGAGACACAGTCTCACTGTGTTGCCCGGGCTAGAGTGCCGTGGCGTCAGCCTAGCTCACAGCAACCTCAAACTCCTGAGCTCAAGCGATCTTCCTGCCTCAGCCTCCCGAGTAGCTGGGACTACAGGCATGTGCCACCATGCCCGGCTAATTTTTTCTATATATTTTTAGTTGTCCAGCTAATTTCTTTCTATTTTTAGTAGAGACGCGGTCTCGCTCTTGCTCAGGCTGGTTTCGAACTCCTGAGCTCAAACGATCCGCCTGCCTCGGCCTCCCAGAGTGCTAGGATTACAGGCGTGAGCTGCCACACCCAGCCTGGGCTATGGGTCTTTAACTGGCCACCATAACCTCAGGGCCGCCATGTCCTCTTCTCTGCCACCCAGTCTGGAAGCCTCACCTCTCTATAGTCCTTGGTGGTGTCCTCTGGCTTGGAGCTCGCTGACACGGAGGAGAAGCTGGAGGTGGAGGAGCCCTGGCTGATGGAATCCACAGAGCGCTGAGGGGACTTCACGGGGACCTGCAGCCAGGGAGCCCAGATGAGAGAAAAGACGTGGGCATGTGGACAGCTGAGGGCCGGGGAGAGGCCCCTGGTCTCTACTGCAAACAGCTGGCACAGCGCTGACTTACCTCAGAGGACTTCTGCCTCCTTTCGAAGGACAGATGGCAGGTTTCCATGACAGAGAGAATCTAGGAGGACGAGGGGGGTGAACAGTACCAATCGAGATGAGTATCACCTCAACAAAGGGCCATCACCTACACGCCCGCTGCCTGCCTTTCTCCTTGGAACGTGGCGCAGCAGAGTCTTGGGTCTTGCAGCCCAGCCACACCCTTGCACAGACAGAACCAAGACCCAAAGCAGGTGGGAACTTATGCAAGATCACGCCCAGCAAAGCCTGGACGTCCTCCCATACCGTGCTCCTCCTGTCCGACGGGAGCGGTCAGTGCTTCCCACAAACAGGCTCCAAGGATGAGAGGCGCCCAGACACAGGAGGGGCCTCGAAGGCTACCTCGCCCAGCCCCCAGGCCTGTCTGTGCACAGGCACAAAGCGTGGCCTTTCCGTCGGCACCCACGGGTCTCAAGCAGGAACGGCTCAGAGCCACGCCTGGGCGGCAGCCTGCCCCTCTGCTCTGCAGATCCCCCCCTGAAGGGCCTCGGGTAGAGCTCCAGTGGCAGAAGCACCCCCCTCGCGAGGCGTCTCGGCACCTCCGGCCCAGGCAGCACCGCCCAGTCCCGTCCGCTCTGGCTGCTACCAAGCTGCCGCCTTGTGAGTGGGTGGGCAGTCCGGCTAAGGACCCCGGAGCCGGGAGCAGGGATTTAACCTTCAAAACCTGCGCTACTTACATCTTATGCCGCGTGCTCTTGCCACTCACAGAAACGATAATAATGAGGAGGGTGTGAGGAAACCTTGGAGGGGATGGGTGTGTCATGGCACAGATTGTGGAGATGGTTTCACGGGTGCAGCTTTTTGCACACCAGTCATACTGCAATACAGTGGTTCCCAAAAAAACAAAAACGGTGCTACTCCCAGGATGAGATGCGAACACGCTGAAAGAGCCCCCAAGAAGGGAGCTGGAAGCCGTGAGAGGGAGCCGGTAACACACCAAAAGGCAGAAAGTCGGGCCGTGCAAAGGGGGCCACGCGCAGACCTGCCTGAAAACATAATCATTTACGGGAGCCGCAGCCCGAGGGTGTCCTGGACGCCCCCCGGAGCCTCATGTCACAGGGCCCGCTCCCTCAGGGGCGTCTGCCTACACGCTTCCCTCCAGGCGTCCCTCACCAACGCTGCCGCCCCCACGGGCACCCGCACCCCCCTTCACTCACGACAGCGGAGAACTTTCCCAGCGTGTTGCCAAAGCTTTGTTTCCAGAAATTACTACCAGCAAGAGGCAAGTGAGCCCAATTATCAAATCATTTATGAAAGAAAAGTGACGGTCAACACCGGCCAAATGAGAATGTGGTTTCCAGGCACTGAAGGGAAAGTAGCGGGAAAACGGCCCCGCCCCGGCCTGCTCTGCCTTCGTCCCGTTTTCACCCACTGTGCTCACACATACATCAGCCACTCTGCTGGGAGCAGCTCTTGGAACAACACTGAGGAAAAACTGCTAGTAAAACTGAAAATCATATGAATAAGTAAAATCCATTAACAGCGAGGTCCCAAATGCAGCAGAGAGCATACAGCCAAGTCCTGCCCTCAGGACTAATGCACAATTCGTCCACCAAGGCCAAGACCTAATCTATGGACATCGATTTTGTTTTAAGTCACACTGCCACTCGGAGAGGAAAAGAGCTACCTTGGAGTTTAATGCACACTTGAGTGGCGTCTCTTTCAGCCTGTTCTGGATCTCAGTGGACGCCCCGTTTTGCAGCAACGTCTCTATGATGCCTTGGTACCCCCAGCGTGCAGCGATGTGCAGGGGGGTGTCTCCCTTCTCGTTGCCAATATCTAGTCTGCACGACTGCACGTCATAGTAGACCAGAGCCTTCACACACTGCGGAGAAATGAGAAAGGACACCATTAACTAAACGCCAGGCCTCGGGCACCATCCGTGCTCTCCTTAACTCCAGCCCACGTCCCAGTTCGACGGAGGCTCCGCTCACCAAGCAAGTGCACAGCCACAGACAGAACCCCAGGTTCCACGGTACCTGATCAGGACACCGCACGCCTTCACGAGGACGCAACGGCCAATCAGTAAGAAAAGGCGGGATAAACGTGTGATGTCCCCATGTGCAGAACAGAGTTAGCACGGCAGGCCTGAGACTGCGACCCCTTGGAGGCCTGCCAGCAAGACTGTCCCCGGGCTCCAGCATCCCATGGCACTTGGATTTGGGGAGTGTTCCCGCAGTTCCCTGGCTGATAAGGTAGCTCACTGGACCTAACCTCTTTTGGACAACATTGTGGTTTATGCTGAACACCAGCTCTCCTTCTAGGAGTCTGGGATTTTGTTCTGTGCTTGCCGGAGGCTGCTTCGTGACCAGCCTTCAGTAAAAATCCCAGGCCCTGAGTCCCTGATGCGCTTGCCTGGTAGATGACACCTCACGTATGTTACACTTCCTGCGACTCGATGGAGAGAGAACCATGTGAGGCTCACCCCAGTTTCCTCTGGATTCATCCAGGTGCCTTTTCCCTTTGCCGCCTGTGCTGTGTCCCTTCACTGTGACGAAAGGACACTGTATGCTGAGTTCCCTGAGTCCCCCTAGCAAAGCACCGAACCAGGGGTGGTCTTGGAGATCTCTGACACGACACATGACAGATCATCGTGCAGCTAGTAAGGAATGGCCTAGACCTACACTGAGTGACCTAGAGGATCTCCGTAGCGTAGTGTTAAGTTAGGAAAGCAAGTTGCACAAAACATACAGAGTGTGACGCCATTTTTGTACATCAACGACCTGACCCAGCCTAGACCCTACCTGAGTATAAATCTAGCTGTATATCCCTATGGAGAGAAGGGGAAGGAGCGTAGGAAGGGGGAGGGGGGTAGAAAAATTAATACACTCATAGCAAATAGTAAGTGAAAATGGAAATTATAAAATTCCTCGATGTCACTGTAAAAACTGAATATGAATAAAAGTAAGAACCAGATGGTAGCAGGGACAGATGAAAATGATTTAATTTCAGGATAAGATAATGGGAAATTAAGTTTTAGATTTCTCTTACTTCAATATAGCATCTGTAATGCATTGAAAATTCTTTTAAATTAAAAAAAGTACACACTCAATGTTCCAGTCATTATCAACACAAAATGCAACAACGAACTAATCAGAAATTCACATGCGCAAGAGTGAGGACCAGCAAGCGGCACTCACGTCTTCGTGGCCGTAGGTGCAGGCCAGGTGGAGCGCGGTGTTGCCGTTGTTGTCCTGCACGTCGGTGCTGGCCTTGTAGTGCAGCAGCAGCAGCTTCGGGGAGAAAAGGAAGCGGATGAACACAGGAGAAAGCCCCCCTCTGGCCCCACCGGCGCAGCGGCCTCGGGAAGCTCGGCCTGCAGTCTTGGAAGGGGGAGGTCACCTGTTCCCGTCTTAAATCTCATTTCCGTACACCACTGTTAAAATCATACCATTGCGCTCATCCTTCCTGACGGAGTTTAGCGGTTGAAGAAACAAGTCTACAACCCCACCCCTTCTTCTCTCAGAAGATCGAGAAGTTTCAAATCTAAGCCTAACGATTTTGTCCAGTGGACCCGGGAAGGTGCCTCGGATTCCCCATCCTCACTGCTGCTGCCGCAGAGCCGGTGCAGGACAGAGTGGGTACAACACAGGGAGCCAGGGACACAACCACCACCATACAGTGGACACACAGAGCCCGGCTCGTCCGAGCACCGGACAGCACCGCCACTCACCGTCACGCTCTGATAGCCCTTCTGACACGCCAGGTGAAGCGGAGTGGACCCGTGATAGTCCATGGCGTTCACCACAGCACCCTTGGACACCAGGAGGTCGATGAGGGATGCCTGCCCTGCAGAACAGACAACTTCACGACGGGGAAGGAGGGGGCTCTCCATCCCCAGCTGCGAAACAGCCATTTCGCCCTCTCGGTCGCTGGCATGAAACACGCCAGGAGGTGTTTTTTTCTCCTCGAGAGGAACCAGGGCTACCATCAAGTCAGGCTCTGCAGACTCAGAGCACACTGGGGGGGGCCTTGGAGGGGACCCGGGTGAAGTCCCCTCTCAGCAATAAAAGGTAACGGGAAAGAGCCTTAGACATCCACAGAAGAGCGCGTGGTTTGTCGATTCACAGGATGGATTATGCAGCCGTTTAAAAAACAGTGACAAGGAGAGATGTTCTCACATATCGCCGAGAGAAAAACAGCCCAGCACGAACAGCGCGAGCCCTTCAATATTACATATTTATACACACACACGTACACACAAGCGTGCAGACACTCCAGACACTCATAAATCAAAGTCATCGCTGGGAGACGGGAGGATGGCCAGTGACTCTGGAGGAGTTTGCGTTTCCTACCTTCAATGTTCATTTTTCAAGACAATAAAATTATCTTTCAGGGGCAGAGCACCAAGAACCCCAAGCTGATGATTCGGAGACTATTCTTGCCACCGGGACCCAGGCCTCCCTTGCTGCGGAGTCACGCGGTGTCTCCACACGGTGAGAACCACCTCTGTGTGCTCGGCCAGCCCAGGGACAGCACGTTGGCCGTCAAGGCCTGTGGGACATTTGCTTCTCTTCCCTTTCCAGCCCTTGGGCGGGGAGCCCATGACGTAGGCCCTTCCACCACCCCAACCGCCCTTGCTCTAGCAGCCAGGCCTCTGCTGGCCGCCCTGGGCCATCCCTTTGCCCTGATGACCGCAGAGGCCAGCCCGAGACCACCTACCACAGAGAGCAGCCACGTGGAGAGGTGTATGACCTCTGTCATCTCTGGAGAACGGAGTGACAACTGAGGGATCATTCAACCTCCTAAAGTGGAAGAGACAGGAGGATACACTGTGAGGACGGCACGGCACGGCCTCTCCCTGACCAGGCTGGACAAGCAGGCACCCTGAGGCTAGGAGACAGGTCACAGGCTGTGATCCCACACGTGTCTCTTCTGCCCTGTCCCAGGAATCCCAGCCCCTGCTCAGCGTCCTGCACCGTGAGGGCTGAGGCATCTCGCCCGCCACCCCTTTAGCCCTCAATACCCAGCCAAACAGCCCGACGAGGGTAACGGGAAACCAGAAATGTTCCTGGGAGAAACTGACGCTCCTCTGTCCTAAACCCACTTTCTGAGGCTGGGGCAGGCCTGGCGTGCAGCCCACCAGCGTGCGAAGTGTTTTACAGCCTCCGTTCCGCCCGAGTCTCTAAAGAGCAAGATGCTGTCGTCTCCACTTGACAGCAGAGGCGACTGAGGCGTGGTGAGGTGTGTCCTTATTCACAGCCACACAGCAAGTGCTGGAAAGTTCCACCAGACCTCGCGCTCCCGCTTCCTGGTACACGCGGCCCCCACGACACCCTCTTACCCAGAGACGAGTTTCTCGCAGTCATCGCAGAAGCACAGCGGGTGACACATCTTCTGGACGGCATCTTTGTCACGGTCGTCTTGGCTCAGAAGTCTCTCCACTTCTTTCTGGTCACCTGACGCGATGTGCTAAAAAGTGGCATCCCAGATACTATCAATATTAAGGAAAGATTCGTTTTTGAAGGTGTGAAAGTTTTGAGAGTGCTTGCAGAAACACATCTCTATGTGTTTAGGGATGAAATACTTTGCTCTCTGCGATTTCCTTCAAAGTAATCTGGCAGTAGGTAAAGTGGCTGGGGGCACAGATGAAACTAGACTGCATAATGGCTATCCTATTTATATAAATGTTAAAAATTTCCCATAATTAAAAAAAACAGGAGCTTCTAGACAGCTGAACACGGGGAGGTCTGTGGAGGTTCCTGGTGGGTGGTGCACCCTAGAGACATGGAAGCTCTGTAGCTCTTCCCTCTGTATCCTTTGCAATGTCCTTTGTAATAAGCCGTAAACAGTCTTGACAGCACAGATCGCCACAGATGGTGCGAATGCTTTGTGTATCGAGGGCCGATCAGGTTGGGTTATGTGAAAATCTGCCGTGTTGAACTGGGCGATTCTGAAATTCATTTTTTTTTTTCTATTTTTTTTTCTACTGCTGGTGATTCTGGAATTCAGATGGCCAAATTGAGGATCCCTGGTGACCCCACTAATTATAGACACAACCAGAAAGTGGTCAGAAACCACAGAAAAGTTCCCCAGAAAATTCATTTCAACCCCAGATTTGGATCCTACAAAAGAAGAACATAATTATGAAAACAACCATCATTTTCATATGAATACTACCAAGCACTTTTTATGAAATATTTAAAACAAGAAGTTACTGACTGGGCAAATCTAAGGAAAAAAGTACATAAGATAAAAAAGGAGATTAACGAAAGTGGAAAATGCACACGAAGAACCTCAATTTTTAAAAAGCGTGGTATGTACGCAGTGGGACGTTTCGTAATTCACCAGTCTATAAAAACGTTGCTTAATAAAAGCATTTCTCAAAAAAAAACAAAAACAAAAACAAAAACAAGAACAGCAACATGACAACATCCCCAAAGCAAGAGGAATGCGGGGAGGAGCAACTCCTCTCTGAACTCCGTGTGGATTTTGACACCTCACTGGAAAAAGCCTCAGCCCTCCCCTTCTTGATTCTACCATAACAGGGCTTCCTCTTGGGGAGAGGAGAATGGCTGGGATTAGCAAGAGACCCTATCAGTGCACAAACCCACAGGGCTCACCCCCAAGATTCCTGGATGTGCTCCTGCCATAGAACCCCCCTGGTTCCAGGTAGCCTAGAGGCACCAGCAGGCTCCCCCAGGAGGCCGCGCTCACGGGCTGCCTAGCGGGGGCCCCACCAGCCTCCCAGCGGTCGGTCAGTATCTGGGCGGGGAGCTGCCCCACGTGCCAGGTGATCACACCACACAGCCAGGCGCTGCACGCCCAGCCCGGCGCACACGCTCACAAACGCAACAGGGGCTCCTGGAGCCCAGAGAGGCATCGACTCTATCGGGGCTACCAGTGGAGGTGCCACTGACCCAGCCTTGAGGAACCTGTATATTCTGCTAAACTGAGAAAGGAGGACAGCCTAGGTGGAGGGTTCCGAGGCCCAGCGCCTGCCGTGTGCCACCCAGCGCAGCACACGTCGGGGGAGAAAGGGAGATGAGCTGATTCCAAATTTCAAACCTGGGCATGTCTACCACCCCTCTGACTGAGCACAAAATGAGCTTCAGTATTTATGCAGACGACCCTGATGCCCAGAGACAAAGAGACAAAGCATTCCTCACACATCTCTCTCCATGAAGACATCCCGGAGTCTTACCTTAAACAGGCAGTCGATGGGAGTGGAAGTCATCTGAGACAGTAAGCTCATTCTCTGCTTAAGAAACAGTCTGTCACCGAAGCCCTCAGACTCCTGCAGGAAAAACCAAACCACCTGTTTTATCACACATCACGAGATGCTGGTGCAAGATTCTCACAATGTAATCGCCTCCCCTGGCCAGAGCTCAACCAACCAAGGGAACAATGACGAAGCCACTGAGTCCTAAAATTACACGTTAATAATCTCATTTCTTGCCTGTGAAGGTCAAGAAATCCAAATGCACCATTTCTGTCTTCCTTTTGCACCCACACGCCTTTGAAGATGACAGGGATTAATGAAGCACGATATGAACACCGTGAGTCCCAATGATAGCCCGTCAACTGTCACCACCGACTGGGGCTTAGTGCTCTGTCTGAGTGGTTCCAAGACTCACAGTCCTCAAACAGCTGAGACCCCGTTCTTGGGAGATGACTTAAGAATCCCCCTCCCTACACGCCAACCCCAGAACCCTATCAAGGGTACCGTGGTGCCCGCAAAGAAAGGCGAGGGCAGGAGCGAGACCTTACAGGTGGTTTGACGGAGAGGCTTCCTTGCCGAATGTATTCAATCGCAGCTTCGACTGAGGTCAGGCAGTATCCCAGCTCATCTTTCGCCGAGCTGCTAAATCTGAAGTTTTTGATATAACTCAAATTTGCCATCCTAACAAAAGGAAAAAAAAAAAGTTTTAGCATTTTTATGCCCCATTAACACCTCTGCAAAAACAATGCTATTGGCTTGGGTGACTCATCAAATAGCTAAAGTCAAGTGGGACAGTGCAGGAAGCTACAGCCACTGTCCCCTTGATCTCTCTGTAGAGTGTGTGCCATTAGAAAAACAAGTAAAGCTACTTGTTACTTCCCTGAAATAGGGTAGTGTTTGGAAAGCTGATTATCATCAAGTGAGCTGTGGGTTCTAGCAGCAAGAAGACGAGCTCTGGGGCCAGAAAGAACCAGAATCGGCTTCCTGCCCAGCCACTGACTAGCCACGTGTTCCAGAACAAGAAACACAAGCTCTCTGGGCCTCAGTTTCCTCAACTGTAAGTGGAAGGACAGCCACCCCCTGCAGGAGGAAGGGAGCGGAGCCCGGCACCTGGCTCACAGGAGGTGAGCGAAGAAAGGCGCCGTTTCCCAGAGTTACACAGAAACCAGCGCAGTGCCGCGCTGCCATTTTCCACAGTATCGTAACAAAAACTGTTACCAGTTGGGGATCTCCGTTTTCACAAGCAGATACAACAGGACTGATAGCAGGTCGTCAGCACACATGGTCTCCAAGTTGACTGCAAGTGGGAAATACAAACGGACAGACGCGTGCATCAGCTCCCCACCGCCCTCCAACCGCGAAACGCACCCCAGTGAGATTCCGCGTCAGGGAGAAACGTAACCGCACAATCTCCTCTGCAGTGGCCTCAACAGATGGCAGAGTTGGGGGGGGAAAGAACACCCCTCGTTTTCAGAACACGCACGAAAGGCGGTAACTGCAAGCAGACCACACGCTGACGCCCTCCTGGACGGCTGAAGAGCCCGGCAGCAGTGGCGGCGGACACTGAGGACGTGCCCGGGGCCGTCCCCACAGCCTCGTTCTCCTCCCGAGGTGATTCCCATTTTACACGCGTGGAGTCTAACGCCCACGTGTAGCTTCGCTTTATTTTTTTCATTTTGAAATTTTAAGTCATCCATCCACATTTAAAAATTCACAGTATGGAAGAGCAAACCGCGACTGTCCCTCCCGTGCCTGCTGCCACCCAGGACACTGTTGCTGCTGCCTGCGCACCCCCCAGAGACGGTCTACGAAGGCACCGCCACACGCAGGGACGCGCGGCCGTCCCGCCCTTCCTTCGCTGCTGTTGCAAGCGCACCGCGTACGCTCTGCCGTTCCACGCAGCACGCTCTGAAGAGCAGCCCCTGTCTGCGCAAAGATCTCCCTCCTCCTCCTTATTCGTTTCTTCTTAGCTTGCTTTTACTTTCCATACCGTAGATGTTCAAACATATATAAAGTCAGGGAGAACACTCTAACAAACTGCTGAACCCCCACGCGACCATCGCCGGCTCAGCTCACTGCTGAGGACACTGCTTCTCCATCCCTGTTTTCTCGCCCTGTGTCTAACCTACTCTCCACACGAAGCACCCACCCTCAGAACAGACTCCGAGACGCTCACGCCGCTGAGCGTCAGCCCCATCCGTGTGACCCCGTGGCGCAGCGCCACCTCTTAGCAGACCTTCTTGTCTGGATGGGTGCGCCGACCCCTCGCCAGGCCCCTCCTCAAGCACGAACCTCTCTGGCTAGGAGACTGCGTGATGAGCTGCACCACCTTTCGCAAGCAGACCAGTTTCTGCTGCGGGGAGGTGCATTTGTTCAGCCGCGCCAGCTCTCTCTTCGCACGAGGTATGTTGAAGCTGTGAAGTAATTTGGCAAGCGACAACCTCAGCCCTTCTTCCTTGATCCAGTAATATGGCTCAGGTTGTGCATGTCTCCCAGCAAACATAAGTGATGGGGAAAAAAAGATAGTGAGAAGTAATCTGACTCAAGTTGGTGGCAAAACACAATGGCTTTAAATGCCACTGAGGCTGTCAGGTGACAGAGAGCTGGGGAGCTCACCGGGAAAAAAAAAGAGAGAGCTACAGCAGAAATTTGGGGAAAAGATAAAAACTCTTAGCCCCAGAAGGAAATAGCCCAAAGGTAGGGGGAGTTTAAACACAAACACTTTAGACATTTTTGTACCCCGATGAAACTTAAATTAACTCAAAAGGGAGTGCCTCTACGGCCGGGTTCCCTCAGGTGGGCAGGGGAGGAGGGGCACGCAGCACGCAGAACACACCTGGGCAAGTCGTGTGCCCACCTGGAGCCAGGTGCACAGAACCCCGTCCCTGGTAGCTCCTGTCCGGCCCGCACGCTAGTGCGTAGGTGAGGGCGGGGGCCGGGGGTGAGCGTGAAGGGGGTTACTGAACAGTCACCTGCCAACTTCAGCCCTGTTAGGTCGCAAGTAACTTCACTGCTCCTCAACCCGCCAAATCAGTGTGCCCCTCTACCGCCGAGAGGCCCCGCTTCAGGGAGAAAGCAGCACCCCGGCCGCCGAGGACGCGGCACAAACCCTTACCTGAACTCGGGTTTCACACCGATATCCTTCTGCTGAAGATCCTGAAGGCTTCTTGTGATTTTGTTAAAGGCAGCATCCTAACAACAGACGTTAACGAAGCTTCGAATTTCTTAAAAAGCACGAAACAGGGCTTCCATGCTGGGTGACGAGGGCGGAGAACCTACCTCACTGGCCTCCACGGTCCCCACGTATTTAAAGATCAGGTCGTAAACTTCGTGGTGGACGTACATCTGCGAAATCAACGGACCCCAGTTCAGGGTGTGCGCCGGGCGACAGGGAGAGCCCCCCAGCCACTGCCCCGCCCTAACCTCCACTGCCTGCTTCATCAGGCTCATCTGGGCCTCCTGCTTGGCGAGAATTTTCTGGAGGACGGAGGAGGACAGTTAAAGAGCTTGGATCTGCACGTGGCAAGCTGCAATCCTCCCTCTCGGAAGTCCTGCTGCTTACCAGGTGCGAGTCCCGCAGAAGCTGCTGGAGGCATTTGGTGTAGAGCGCGTTCACCGAGTCCTGCAGAGACAGACGTGGGGCTCTCACCGCCGGAGGCTGCGACACACGACCCTGAACGCGGGGGCAGCCCAGAGCTTCACGAGCTAACGCAAGCTTTACCAAAGCAATTAGAGGATGGACTTTTCCAACTTTTTTTTAGGTGTATATGCGTTAAAAGTAGGAAAAACTTCCCTTTGGGGTTAACATAGATGATAACAATACCCGTTTTTATACTTTATCATGATTGCCAAGTTCTCTACAGTAGCTTATATTATGCTTTTTTTTTTTTTTAAGAGAGACAAGTGTCTTGCCATATTCCCAGGCTGGCCTCGAACTCCTGGGCTCAATGGATCCTCCCACCTCAGCCTCCCACGTAGCTGGGACTACAGGTGTGCGCCACCGCACCGGCTATACTACTTTCATAGTTAGAAACAACTACACAGATCTTGCAGCAGCGGCCAAAGTTCCAGGGTCGACAGAGGGACCCGGTGCCCTGGGTGGGCTGAGACGGGGCACGCCGGGCAGGACACCAATGGCTACTGACTATGTGCTGGCGGAGGCTCTTCCTTTCGCATTCTCGGAACGTTCGGTGGAAAGAGGCAATGCTCCTGTCGAATCTCTCGGAGTGTCTCCCCAGAAATTCCCTCACATCCTCGATGGTTTTCAGGGAAAAGGGATCTGAGGGTGCCGAAGGCTCTTCTGGAAAAGAGACAGGGGTCAGGCTGGCTGAAGCCTCGGCTGTTTCCCGAGGGGAGAAGTTCCACATCCTCTTCCCTACTCCGACGGGCCCAGGGCCCCGACTTCCAGGGCACGGGGACGGACGTGCAGGGGGAATGTCCTTGTTTCAAAATATTGCAGAAGAACCACCCAGCTCCAGAACAGCCTGGGGTTCAAAAGCCTGCTCCTCTCACAGCCTCTTCCTGGGGCCAGACCCAGACTCGCCGGGGCTGCGGGCAGGACAGTGAGACTCGGCCCATTCCTGACGGGAGCCTCAGAGTGCCTTTGGCACATTGTTATCTCAATCTCCTGGGGCAAATGAAGAATTATTATTCATTACAAATAACGAGATCTCGAAGAGGCACGATGGCCGGGCTGGCTGGGTAATAATGCTGTAAGAGCAAACCCTAAAGCTGAGACCCAGAGACAAAGCCAGGACTACTGCTTTGCACAACTTGGGGGGTGCGGGTGGGGACATTTGCATCACAGGCGTACCACAGTACACTGAGGTCTGCGTGAATGGTGCCTCCTGGAATTGTGCAGTATCCAACCTGTGCAACCATACACGGCCGCGCCAATCCACATCTCCTGAGCTCGAGATGACCGATTAAATTCTAGGGAGAATTACTGCAAACAGTTATGCTGGTTTCTAGTGGGCTCTTGAATATTTTCTGGGATATTTAACCTTTACACAGCTGTGTCAGGAAGAAGTTCAACAAACATATTTCTCCAAATCAGGAGAAAAGGGTTTTTTTCCCAGAATACCTGAACTCTCTCTCTTTTCCAAAGGATGGGCTATACACAGGATGCTGAAACTTTCTTCTTTTTCATTGTAGAAAGTTTCTTCAAACAAAATGGGCACTGAGAGAAGACAGGCAAAACCAGCTCCTAATTTAATCCTGTTTCCTTGAATAAAGACATCCTGGAACAAGAAAGCCATCACTGCACCAGCGGCCGGTGGCAACCACTGTCCCGCTCTCAGCGGACCCCCCAATATGGCACTTAACCAGACCCTGCCTACCTTCACCCCAATTTGGGTTTGCTGGGACATAAACACTCTTGCTTTGGTCTTTTTAAAAAATATGCATATTTTTAGAGATGGGGGTCTCACTATGTTGCCCAGGCTGGAGTGCAATGGCTATTCACAGGCACGATCATAGCTCACCACAGCCCCAAACTCCCAAGCCCCCTGTCCCAGCTTCCTGAGTAGCTGGGACTACAGGTGCACCATGCCCAACCGTTTTGTTCTATTTGATACTAAAATTTTTTCTTTCCTCTTGGCTCACTTCAGTAGCTGTGGCTACAAAGTGCCCAGATCCTTTTTAAATGGTGCAACAGCACAGTGAGACCCTGTCTCTAAAAAAAATAAAGTAAAAGTTGCAATACAAAAAGTATTAAGCTACTTCTTGAGGAGAAGAAATCCTGTATCCTCTGAGAAAAGCAGAAGTAAAAGGGCTCTCCTGCCTAAGAGACCACAGCGATCCGGCACCGCAACGGGCACGGGCTGAAGAACGCACGGTACTGTCCCTCCACGGCCCACTCTGCCGTGGCCAGGTGCACGGGGAAGACCCGCCAAGATAAGCCCGGCTCCTCTGTCCTCTTTGTAGACTTGGGTACCAAAGAGAACAAATAAATTAACAAGGGACTGACAGCTACAGCGAGGAGAACCTTGGCAGGAAAACAGCAGTGTGTCTCGTGAGCACCAGGCTGCTGGCCCGGAGCAGACCTGCTGCAACCCTGTCCCTCCTGTCACCGTCACAGTGCCCTCGAGCCTCGGCTGCCCTGACCGTGGCAGGGCTGGGAAACACAGCCAGTCCTGGCTGGGATTAAAACTTCCCCCTCTCAGAACCTACCTGCTTCCACTTAAGAAAAAGCCAAACAAAACCCGCACAGCCCAAAGTTAACATCCACAGTGAGCCTAACTGACATCACGCGCCTCCTGACAGGAAACGCCGAGAGAGATAAAACGCCCTTTTGCGGCATCCCCTCCGAAAACGCGTGACTGTGATCTAACCCTGGGGACGCGTCAGACAAACCCACACCCAGAACAGTTTGCACGAGAAAACAAAAATGTGAATGTCATGAAAGACAAAGAAATAGTGAGGATCTGTTCCAAATTAAGGAAACTAAAAAAGATTAATGACCGAATGCATTGTGTGACCCTAGATCTAAAAAGAAAAAAGAGTATTTTTTGTTATAAAAAGATACTATTAGTGTAACTAGCACAACTTGCATAAGGACAGTATGTTGGAGAACATTCTATCGGTGCTGAATTCACGGAATGTGATCATTGCATCATAGTTACGTAAGAGAACACCTGTTTTTAGGAAACACAAGCTGACCCGTCTTGGGGTAAAGGGCACAGAGTCTGCGCCTCACTCTCGAACAGTTTAGAAAAGTACTAATAATGTGTGTGGAGAGGGTAAGTGATTAAACAAATGTGGCAAAGACGTTAACAGTTAACCAGCCTTGGGGCAACGCTGTAGGAGAGTTCTTTGTACTTTACTGCAACTCTCCGTAGGTTTGAAACTATTTAAAAAAAAAAATTTTCAAAAAAATAAAATACTCATCCCTGAAGTCCAATCTGTGGCCAAGAACCTACGTGCTTTCAAGGGCACTGGGATAAAATGCTCCCCCGACGCGGAGGAGGGGGCGTGCCGGCGACTCACCCACTCCTGGCGGAGACCCCGACCCCGCTGTGGGCGGAGGGAGAGATGCCCGGCCCCGCCCCGCCCCGCCTCCCAGACAGCTGCCGGTTCCCACCTCCTCTTTCCTCCCCCACGAAGGGCTGCTGTGCGTGGGTCACGTGCCACCGTCTCCCGCAGATGTGAGAGGCTGAGAAACAGGATCCCCTTCCTCCCCCTGCCCCCAAGCGCTGAGTGAGCAACCCTGGGTGACCCACCAAGAAATGAGTACCTTTCCACTTAAGGTCTGAAAATGCTCTTCCACTGGTATCAAAATGTAGGACTCAAACTGACAAGTGGACTGAACGCTGCTCGACAGGCTTCCTCTGCAGGGGACTAAGACCTGAAAAACACCAGCGGGTGAACATTAGGGAGACGCGTCGTTGACAACGTCAGCAGAACAGGATGTGTCCAGAGACGCTCCAGCTGGGCTGGCGGGGACCTGCTGGCAGGAGAACTGGAAGCAGACGCTCCCCACCACAGGCAGAGGGAGGACGGGGACAGCACAAGTCCTTTTCCGTCTTCGGACATGAAGACTGACAGGCCCACACTTGCTGGGTCCCCCACAGCGAAGCCCGGGCACCCCCTCTGTCTCCACTGCCCACTCACAAGTCAACGGGCTCAGGAGCAAGTCTAGGCGAAGACAGGAGCATTCGGCAAGTACAGAAAAGGGATACTAAAAAATCACACATGCTCCCACCACCCAAAAGAGAAACATGTCACACTGAAGATGGCTTTCTTCTCATCTTTTTCCTATTTTTTTTTTTTTTTTTGAATAGAGACAGGGTCTTGTTCTGTTGCCCAGGCTGGTCTTGAACGCCTGGGCTCAACTGATCCTCCCAGCTCAGTCTCCCAAGTAGCTGGGACTACGGATGCATGACACTGCGCCCCTCACCCCATGGTTTTTTTTTCACTAAAGCCTAGCTGTGATCGTAGATTGCAAGGATGCAAAGAAGGCCAAAGAAACACGGCTTCCTGTCGCAGGCTGCAGCCTCCACCAGAGATGTCTCAGGGTGCCAGGCGCCCGCTTTGGAGCAGGTTCAACCTAAAACGTGCAGGATGGTTCGAGACATCACCGCCAAGCTGGGCGCGGGGAACCAAGTGTGACCCTGAGACCACGCCGGATCTGACCTTGGTGGTGCTGAGGCTCCTGCGACAGATGTGAGATAAATTCACACCACGTCCGACCAGACAATTGGAAGAATTGGTGATGTGGGCATCGCCCGGATGGTCTGCAGAGAAACATCACAGACCTCGTGACACAGGCCGAGGGGAAAGAATTGGAGCGTGGAAACAAGGTACCTGCCTCACGAGAGAGCTGAAGGTCGCAATAATTTGCACTGAATGTGGAATACGGCCGCACACAGGGTAAGAGAAGCGGACGTGCCAGTATGAGAAGAAGGGAACGGCACACAGAAAGAAGACAGAAGACTGAGCGGAGGCCGCAGGTCGTCCCGAAGTGCTCTCTGAGTAAGACGCCCGCGAAGTTCACTGACTTGAGACCTGGGAGGATCCGAAAGGCGGGGCCTGCCCTCCCTCCAGGCAGGTGCCCGCATCAAGACAGGCTACGGATTCTCCTACCTGCTTCTCTTGTTCCTGTCACCCGGCTGCCCCTGTAGCCTTCTGAGGTTGTGGCCTCTGCTACGGAAGTTCTTTCGTTACGGCTCTCGCCCTTTGGGAAGTGCCTTTCGAAGCTGAGTGTGAATGTGTTCCCGTGCTCCCTTACTCTACGGGAGTGAGCACCGCCCCCCCAGACGCAGGTGAGGGCTCCTGAGGCTCAGGGGAAGAACTGATTTCTGCCCTGGAGAAGCCCCCTCAGTCGACGGAGAAGCAAGAGACAAAGGTGAACACCACCGTGTGAGATGCCAGTGTCATGGGGGTACTCCACGAAAGGGCATGATTAGTCACAGACAGGGGCTGAGAGTTCAGAGAAAGGATCACACCCTGGGCTGCAGTTCCAGGAGGCTTCCTGGAGGAAGCAATTCATGCTGACCCCTTGTTGCTCATTTGCACAGCAAGCATGCTTCTGGGGGCTTGCTGAACTGAGCAGGTTTGTATCGGACTTCCTCTCAACGTAACCTCAGTCTGCCATGTTTCTGGCATCATCCACAGCTAAGGACACCCTCAGGCTCAATGCACTTACAATGCCGTGGACTTGGGCCACCTTGCTGCACAAGTCGGGACGCCACTTCTGGAGAGCCAGATAGAAGGGATTTTTCAGGAGATCTTCGTCATATAGAGCCATATGGACTTCAGATGGGTCCAAGTGAGTTTCCTGGGACAAGAGAGGAAAAAACCATGAACGGCCATTTTCAGGTTTATATAACACACAAAGTCTTCATCTGGCAATTTCCAAAAAGCATCTTCGACGCGTATTATTCTCCTCCACAGACTCCATCAGGAAATATCAAATATAATCCACAATTCCAAGATGACCTGTGTATCGGTTACATGAGTAAATCAAGCTCAGAAAACCTTGTTAAACTCCAACTCATGGCAAAAGCATAAATGGCTATTCTTAGAACAGCCTACATGACCAAAATTATGACATTCTACATTCTAAAGATACTCATGTATTTTTAATGCAATATTTTAAGCACACGGAAAAGTACTGAGTAATAATGCAAATCTACCACCAGAATTAAGGAAGCTTAACATTTTGCCATGTTTGACTCAGATTTTCTTTTGAGAGATACAGTATATCCTCCGGCATGCCCCCTTACAAAGTGACTTCATCATTCTTCCCCCCATCAGAAGGTAGAGTCTACTTCCCCACCCCCTGCATCTGAGCCAGCCCCGTGACTTGCTTCGACCAATAGGCAGAACTGACCCTGTTCAATTTCTGAGTGTTAGCCTCAAGAGGCCTTGCAGAGTCCACTCTCATTCTCTCGGGCCCCCAAGATCACGATGCTGTGGAGAAGCCCACAGGACCAAAGGCCACGAGGGAAGAGGGAGGCCCAGGTGTTCCAGTGAGCACAGCCAACCCACCAGTGGAACACAGCCCCCATGGCTGAGCCCAGGTAAGACCAGCAGAACTACCTGGCCAACCCACGTAATAGTAGGAAGTAACAAACTGCAACTATTTTAAGCCACCAAGTTTTGGGCTGGTTTGTTACGCAGCAAACGCTACCTGAAACCACATCCTTTCCAATTCCAAAGCCATATAGTCCCGGCCAAGAACCTACGTGCTTTCAAGGGTACTGGGATAAAATGCTCCCCCGACACGGAGGAGGGGGCGTGCCGGCGACTCACCCACTCCTGGCGGAGACCCCGACCCCGCTGTGGGCGGAGGGAGAGATGCCCGGCCCCGCCCCGCCCCTTTGCACTGGTTGATGATGCTACCTTCATACTACTCCAAGATCCCATGTATGTTTTGCCTGTTTTTGGCCTAGATTAGTGCTGTCACACAGAAATACGTAGGAAATACGTAATTACATAGAATTACATATGTGATTTTGAATTTCCACACTAAAAAAGAAACAAGTGCAACTAATTTTAGTATTTTATTATCTTAATATATCCAAAATATATTTTCAACGTGTGATCATTATTTTAAAATTATTCATGATATGTTTTACATTCTTTTTATTCCTGCTAAGTCTTCGAAATCTGGTGTGTATTTACATTTACAGCAACTCAATTCATAGTAGCCAAGTGCTTGATAGTCACTGTGGCTAGTGGCTATTCTGCTGGACAGAGCAGGGCTAGACCACATGATTTTACATGATTACAGCTTCATAAAAGCCTTGACATCTCATAAAGAAATGTCTACCTCCTCCCTTTGCTCTCCAAAGGTTATTGCTAGTTCTTTATAATATCACATAAATTAGAATCAGCTTTGTCAATTTCATGAACAATCCTGATCTTCATTGGAAATACACTCAATTCATGAACTAGAGAGTCAGTATCTTTACAATATTGAATCTTATCATTCATAAACATGGTATATCTCTCTATGAATGTCTTCTTCCATGTCTTCCAACTAAATTTTTCCATAAATATTATACACTTTTATTAGAGTGATTATTTATATATTCTGCCTAGATTTTGCTGCTATTGTAAATGAGATTTTTAAAACGAGATTGGTTGTGGCAGGTGAGGTTCTAAAAGCAAAAGCCAAAGGACTTACATCAGAGTCGCACTGTACAGGTAAAATAAGAACACACCTACCACCACCATCAAACTGATTTCCAAAGCCAGAGTCTGCCCAGCTGTGATTTAAGACTGAAAGGTCTGCGAACAGAGGACTGCAAGCCAATCTTCCACTCACTTGCTGTTTTAAGGGTGTTGCCATCTACAAACTGCCTCACACTGCTGACCAATGTGAGCAGGTGCTTTGCACGTTTTAAGAACCATCCCCAGCTGGTCCTCCGTCTCCCTGGGCTGCCCCCCTTAGCACAGATCAGTCTGGCTGTACCAGCCTATCAGAGAGGAAGTCTACAAAATGGGCACAGAAAAGATCATATTTCTTTCTAACCACGTCATTCCAACTCCCCAAGCCTCCACCTTGGTCTGTGCAACAGAAGATACTAATACCTGCCTGCAGGGTTCCCACAAGGATCGTTTATGTGCCACCTTCACTGTTTCTGACAGACAGTACTGCACATCAATGTGCCACCAGTTACGACAAGCTCACATGGTGCCATCGTAAGAATTAGAAAAAGGTACCCCCCCCTTCCCAGTGGACACAGTTCACAGGCTGCACAGTGGCCCGTCTGACACCCCTGCTGGCCGGCACCCTGTGCAATGCATGACCTGGAAATTATACACAATGGCTCTGTTGTTAGTGTTTGACATTTTCTTTTAAACATTTACTGTCTTTTTTAAAATTTATCTTAAAAAGAAATCTTTGTTTACCCTGAACAAAAAAAATCTTATTACTACTTTAAATAGAAAAACAGTATCACTTCCCACAAAGAGAAGATACTCTTAAAGTTAAAAATTATAAAGCCAATTAATGTCATTTAAAATCTCACTAGATACTACTGCCTGCCAAAGGTGCTAAACTTAATCCTGTGGCCTTCTCTCTTCATCAAAAAGAGAAAACCAGCAGCTTTTAAAAGCACCAAGCGAATTTATCCTTGAAACAATCAGCTCAATGAAATCTGAATGAAAAACCGAATTACTTTCTCACTATGTAGCAATGTTCCATAATGCATTCTTGCACAAACACCACGCGTAACTGCATTATGAATTCTGTCCCTTACAACTAATGACAAAAACAGACACCATTTGGGAGCATCCTTGTTCTGGGCACTGCAATAACTTCTATACATCCTAATCCTATTCTAATGCTTATACTAACTCTCAATAAGTAGGTATCATTAGCCCCAGGTCATAGATGAAGAAACAGATTCAGCTGGCTGACTCAAGATTACACAGATGCCAGAATTTATTCTAAAACTCATCCCATTCACCACCACACCCACCATGTGAAATAAACACACCTGGAAATGGGTTCATTTCAGGAGCCACAGGTGGCCAGGAGCCAGCTGTCTTGGCTGCGGGCCCCCTGGGGTCTGCCTGAAAGAGGCCCCAGAGCTCCCGAAAGTCCTCTTAGGAACAAGAGCTTCGCATGAAAATGTCTGCGTATAATCCCTTCCTGGGCCCCTGGGATGGCTCTGCGACAATTCAGGTATTTGAATTGCTGAATTCAATTATTATCGGGGTCCAGATTAATCCTTTTATGAGTCCTCACCAGAACAACTGGATAATGCAATTTTGCTGGCACAGTCACAAGAAAAAATTCTTGGTTTCTGACACAGTTGGTTCTACGTGGCAGACTGCAAAAGCAAAGACGCTTTGGACAAAAATCATGCAAGAAGCAGGAAGTGATATGGTCAGACTAAAGCTGGGAAAAGCCCTTCTGCTCCTCAGAAAAGATGCTGGCAGAACACAGACACCTCTACCCCCAAGACGGAGGTGACAGGGACAAGCTTCAGCAGAGGCATCGACAACCTAGCTGGAAGGTAAGAAGAACAAGAGCAAGAAGGGAACAGCAGAGGGGAGAGGACGGGGGGAGGGGTGGCGGGGGATGGGAGGGACATTCCCAGCAGGGCCAAGAGCAGGGAGGAAGGTTCAGTGCAGGTACAGGAAACCCAAGACGACATGGGAAGTTGAGCAGAGGGAAGTAAAGTAATAAGACTCCAAGCAGAGTAGGTCAGAGAGGGGAAGAACAGCAAAAGAAGGGAAGGCCGCCGAATGCCACATACAACATGCAGGTCACATGCATGAACACACAGGCTCCTAACAAGCATTGCCGCCGAGTGGACAGAGCTTGCTGTTTCTAGCCTCCAGCCATCCGTTTTATCCTGAACATCAGGCCTCTTGGTCACCGATGACTGAACCCTCTGTCCAGGAGCAGGGATTCAAAGAGCTCTGTCCAACACTGTTCTCAACCTTTCTGTCCTAGTGTTAAAAATATGTAATAATCTCATACAATCTGGTGCTTAGTGCCAGAGTTGAATTCTTATACAGGGGTAAATGCTTAAAAATAATGTAATACCCTGTTAAGTTTACTTGCAAGAATTAGTTTTCTACTTTAAAATATAAAACTGGAAAGACAAGTGAAACTTACAAAACTTGTTAAAATAAATTCCATCCCTGCCGGGGCCCAAATGATGGGAAAATGTATAGAAAATCCAGTGGAGTTCATTGGAGATGCTGAAGATCTGATGTTAATCTATGTGCAGGAGAGCCATGTGAGGCCTCAAACTAGTATCCGGCATTTCAGGAGGCAACGTGTGCACTCGTGGTTTTGTGGTCTTCAACCGTCCTGCCAGCCCAGATAAGTCTGGGTGGTCAGGAACCATCTGGTGACAGCGTGCAGCCCAGCTCAGCAGAATTCGGCAAGGGAAGCCAACACCTCCCAGAGATGCACTCCCTGCTGAAATCTCACAGCTGTGGCTGCTCCCGTCCTTCAGGGCCCTGACCAAAGAGCATGACCCAAGCAAGTGAGGAGAAATAGCCTCTAGTTGGTCTAATTTGTGAGTCAGAAGGAAAGGGCAAAAAGGGAAAACTTTCTATTCATCTACTTTTAACACCAGTGGGAGCAATTTGGTGATGTAATATACGTTGTTATCGTCACTTGTGTCCTTCTCGCCTGTGACATTTATGGATCCTGTCCACACTTTTCTCAAAGCTCCTCGGTAAAGCACCCAGCAAGCCTGCATCTGGCTCGCTGCAGGCACACAGCTGCTCACCCACTCGAACACATGACAGCAGGGTGTTGAGAGGAAGCTCAGGCTTCCAGGGAGAGATCATCTCTCACAGGGGCTGGAAATCCACTGCCCATAGCCAGGGTAGGAGAGGGGCTAGCCCCAGGCACAGCCAAGTAGGCACAAAAGCAAAAAGCTGAAAACAAACAGAGTGCTCAGAGCCAGCCCAACACGGTGACAGCTGGAACGTGCAGGGTTAGAGAAGGAGAGGAGGCCCCAGGACCAGAGCAGGGTGGGACCAGGGAGGAAACGGAAGAGTTTGGAGGGGCTATTGTGCTCCAAACGCGGCCCCATCGCCCTGCTCCTGGAGCTTCAGGTGGAACCACCAAGCACCCACTCTCTGCCAGCATCTTGGGTGGAAGGACACTTCTCAGTGTCCCTCAGATGGAGAAGCAACCTCAGGACAAATCAGGTTCACACTCTTCTGGGCTGGATCCTTTCTAGGCCTGGTGTCTGCCATTACGTGGTCACGTTCCTCTGCTCCTCTGTGAGAGGATGAAGTTTTTGGACACCAGCCTAATACTGGCAACTGATAACAGCGAGAGCCCCAAGAGAGCAGATGCCACAGAAACACTAACCAGCACACGGAAACGTCGATAACAGACCCAGCAGCGGCGCCCATGAGGACAACATGGGCCAACGGCCACAGGTAAAACCCTGACCCCAGGCCCTGGGCAGACACTTCTGCTGCCCTCCCAGTAATGCTGCCAGGCAAGGCCATTTCAGGGGGCAAGTCAAGGCTGGGAGAGCTCCCCCAAGGTGAAAGGTGGGAATGTCCAACTTCAGGGCCCCTACTGCTTTCCCGCCACTAGGGCTGGTCAGCAGAAGTCTCTGCTCCTGCCCCCATCCTGCATCCCCTCCCCACCTGTCCACCCGAGACACAACAAAGTGATCTTTCCAACAGTGGGCTTCCCCTCCGCTCCCTATCGGATGAACTCTCAACTTCTCTGTTTGGTACCGGCCAATATCTGGCCTCTGTCCACCTTTGCGGCCTCATCACCCTCTACTGTCCCCAAAGCCCCGCAAAAAGATTGGTTCTCCCTCTTTCCACCCATTTTGTCCTGAAAACTACTATTCCCCTGTCAAGACCCCGGTGTGGCCTGTGGGTGGCTGAGACGCTCCTCCCCAGAGAATGGTCAAGGCCTGGAGTGCCCGGGCCCCGGCAGCGAACAGCCAGCCGCAGACTCCACCAAACGACAGGCCCCTGGGCGAGCGGACCCAGTACTGCGGACCCCAGGCTGCCTCAACACCAGGCCTACAGGAGACAAAACGTTAATATCCACCGCTCTACTCTAGGACTGGTGGGGAGGAGGCATTATTTGGTTAAAACAAGGGCCTGTCTCCGAGAAATCCCAAAACTTGGAAACTCCCAGCTCTCATGCAACTTTATGGTCCCTCTAGTCTCGCCCCCCTTGTTCCCGGAACGTCCTAAACCTTGAATGAAGACGCATCACTTGCTCCGCAGCCCAGCACCGGCCACGGGTGCCCACGTACCCCGCGCCTCGAGGGGCGGCCGGGGGGAGGGGACGGCCGGGTCGCGCGCCGCTGGGCAGTCCAGTTCCCGTGAAGAACGGAACAGACCCGAGTCCGGAACATCTCTCAGTGCTTGAGAAGTGATGTTTCGGGGGACGAAGGCCCCGCCGGGAAAGGCGGGCAGGCAGGGATCCCCTCCGCCTGACCACCCGGGAAGGCCACCAGCCCGGCGCGGGGCGCAGACCCCTCCCCGGAGCCCCTCCACCGGCCCCGCAGGCGGCCGGGAAGCGGCGGAGGCGACCCCGCGGGAGCGACGGCCCCGCCCGCTGTCCCCAAGTCCGAGCTGCTGGGACCCGGCCCCGCCCGCCCGCCTCGGAGCCGCGGGGGCCAGGGACGCCTTCCTCGCGCCGCCCCTTCCTCCGAACCAGGGCAGGTGGGCGCGCGGGGCCGGAGCGGGCGGGCGGCCACCGGCGGGGGCCGGGGCTCGGGGACAGCCCGGGAGGCCACCAGCGGGGACCGGGGCCCCAGCGGCGAGGGAAGGGCCCCTCCCCCTGCCCCCAGGCGCCGCCCGGACTCCGGCCCGACGCCCAGGGAGGCGCGCGGACACCGGCGGAAGAACACTTACGGGAAAGGCTACATGGCTTCATCCCAGCCTTCCCCGGCGCAGGCGGCACCTCCCGGCGCGCCGCTCGGACCTCGGCGCCCACCACCCTAGCGCAGCGGCTGGCTCCACGGCCCAGCCCTTACCCACCGTTGGGCGGAGCCGCGCCCCCGCACGGCCCAATGAGTGGCCGTGCTGATCCGGAGAGACGTGGACACGGAGCAATCACGGAGCCCGGCCCGGCTGGGGGTGGGACTCAGGCGGCTCGCAGCGCTTCCTACTCAGGCAGCCCCGCCCAGAGCCCACGACTGCGCGTGCCCAGACGGGGGCGGGGCCGAGGGCCGGTCTGGCCCAGGGGTGGGGTCCGCCTGGGCGGCCGGGAACCTGCGGGACCGCAGTGGGAGGAGAGTCCAAGCTGGACAGTGCGGCCGGGGCTCGCTCTTCACCGCGCGCCTTGGGGGCACGAAGTGCCCAGGCCTGCAGGCACCCCACGTCCTGTCCAGCAGGGTTTGGGAGTCAGCGTCCCTGGGCTCTAGTCCGCTCGCTTGCAGGGACTCTGCGTGAACTAACCCCTTTGACCCGGCCTCAGTTTCCCCGTCTGTGAAATAGGGAAGGGTTGGCTCTCCCGCGTGCTAATCTTGCAGAACTGTAATGGGATGCAGGGAGGGAGCGACGAGGGACCCACACGTGACCTCCCCGCGCGGGGCCCCGCCTCCCCTGATCCGGGGGTGGGAGCTCCGGGCCGGGCCGGCGGGAGTGGGCGGATCCAGGACCGGACACCGCCCTCTGCAGCGGCTGGCGGAGCGCGCGGCTGGCGCCCGAGGAGGATGGGGTCCGTGCCCTCGGCATCCCGGGCAGCCGCCGTGCGGGCGAGGGCAGTGCGCAGACCCGGAGTGTGAGCCGCGTGCGCCCGGGGAGCATGGACCAGGGCCCGGGACGCAGCTCCTAGGCTCCCCCCGGCGCCTGGTCTGCTGGGGCGCACGTCGCGGGTCGCGGGCGGGCGCCGTCGCTCACGGGCCATGAGGAGTGCTCCGGCCACCTGGCCCGGGGCTGGCGTCGGGGCTGGCCGCGTCCTGCCGCGCTGACGGCGAGGCCGCACCGGAGCGCAGCGCCATGGCGAGGGAAGAGTGCAAGGCGCTGCTGGACGCGCTCAACAGGACGACCGCGTGCTACCACCACTTGGTGTTGACCGTCGGCGGCTCGGCGGACTCGCAGAACCTGCGGGGGGAGCTGCAGAAGACGCGCCAAAAGGCGCAGGAGCTGGCGGGGGCCGCCTGCGCCCGGCTGACGGTCGCGCTGCGCGACCGGGGCTTGGTCGCCGAGGAGCGCTCCGAGTTCGAGCGCCTGTGGGTGGCGTTCTCCGGCTGCCTAGACCTGCTGGAGGCCGACATGCGACGCGCGCTGGAGCTGGGCACCGCCTTCCCGCTGCACGCGCCGCGGCGGCCGCTGGTGCGCACCGGGGTGGCCGGCGGCTCTGCGGGCGTGGCGGCGCGCGCCCTGAGTGCCCGCAGCCTCCGGCACGAGGCACAGGGCGACTTCGACGTCGCGGACCTGCGCGAGCTGGAGCGCGAGATCCTTCAGGTGGGCGAGATGATCCACAACATGGAGATGAAGGTCAACGTGCCCCGCTGGACCGTGCAGGCCCGGCAGGCGGCGGGCGCCGAGCTGCTGTCCAGCGCCAGCGCAGGTGCCTCCTCGGCCGGGGTCGTGTCTGTGGAGGAGCGCGCGGGGCCCTGCGACCCCAGCAAGGCCCTGGCCGCCACCGTTTTCAGCGCCGTGCTGTTGGCGGCGGTGGCCCTAGCCGTGTGCGTGGCGAAGCTGAGCTGACGGACGCCCAACGCCCGCCCGCCACCCCCGCTCCCTCCCGGGAGACCAGACTCCGGATGGGCTTGGGGTCTGGTTTGTTGAAGGGGATTGGTTCTAAAACCCCGTGTGTGCATGTGTGCACGCGCGTTTCAAGCACACACCTGCCTGGGCAGGACCTGGTTTCCTCTCGCCGGCCTGGGAGGAGTTAAGTTTGTGCGGGCGGCAGGGCATTACCGCTGATGTCTGCAGGAGCTTTGCGCCCTATTAATAGAAAACCGTCACAGTGACCCCAGATCTCTCCGAGTTAATGAGTCAACACGTATGCTGCTGGGCGCCTTGACAGGGAGTCCAAGTTCGGGGCCCATCCCTGCCAGCGTCGCCCCCCTCCGCGTGGGACAGCTTGAAAAAGGGGTTGGGCAGAACGAAGTTCGGAGAGGGGTACTTGCTATGTGCGGATTGTGGTTTTGTTTCCTGCACAAGAAACAGTTTGCAATAAGTCGTAAGCAGTTTTTATTACCTTAATCCTTGGGGGCCTGAATTTAGGAGAGTGTGCAGATGTAAGTTCATACAAAGAGCTTTCTCTGCGGCGCGCTGTTGCGCTTCTTGGCAGAGTTTATCCATTAGTCACCAAAAGCAGCTAGAAGAGATTTGAGGTCGTGACCTCCCACTGCTGCTCCTCAGGGTCTGACTCTGCTTAGGAAACGAAAGGAGGCTGTCGCGGGGCTGGATCCACTACACACACTTAGCTGCGGAAAGGGGCTCTCCCCAGCATGCCCCGGTGGGGTACGGTGGGGAGCGGAAGCTTTGGGAAGGGCCACATGCTGTTTAAACAGGCACTTTCTCCTCCTCTGGGGCTTATTTTTGTTCCCCAGAACTAGACCAGAGTGTTTGATCCTCCTCTGGGGGAGGGCTGGGGAATCCTCTTTGGAGCACTTAATCCTATCTGTCCCCCGAGCTTTGCTTGCTGGCCAGTAGGAGAACTGGCTTTGGAGGGAGCTGCCCAGCTCCCTGACCCCAGGCGGCCCCCACCCCAGAGGGTAATGTGGCATTACTGGCCCTGGGAGGTTCTGAGCCAATCAGCTGTGACACTGGGTTAGAATGTAACAGTTTTAACTTGGACTTTAAGAAGCTTTGTAAGAAGCTTTTAAAAAATGATAATCTTTGGAGAGAAAAATGACGTGACCACATCGTGTACCGTCAAAGCTATTTTTCTATAAAGAACACTGGCCCGTGAATTCATACCTGCCAACGACTCAAACACGGCACTCTTTACATATATACTTAGGTTACCAAATATACATCTGCATCTGTTTTTTAAATATTCTCTTTTTTCCCCACGTTTCACTTCAAAATAAATCCACACTCTTGAGTAGCATAAACTCCTGGAACCACAGGTTTAGAGGACAGAACTGAAGTGGCCCCTAATTCTTTTGATCAGTAAATAAGGAAAACAACCTGGGTCCCAGGAGGGCGTTTGCTAAGCAGTGTTGCCACCGCCCACTTGTGGTCCAGAGAGGGGTCCCCATTGCATTCTTGGGGACAACAGATGGATTTAACTTTCTAAAGGTAACTTGGAATAAAATCCAGAAACTTTGGTTTGGCTGAAAACTGACAAGGATTTTTTTTTTTTTCTTTTCTTACCCCAGAAGTGGGAAAGGGGACCAGGAAGAAGAGATTGACAATTTTTCACAAGAACAGCTGGGAGGGCCCAGAGGCAGAGGCACATAGCGTCAGGAGTGCTGTCTGGACACCCAGTTCCAAGGGTCACTCCCCACTTTGTACCTAGTCCTCGCCCTCTCCTCCTCAGCACACAGATTCCGATATCTCAGGAAAAACGTGGGATCTGCTTTTATGTGTCTCCGATCATGCTTTTCAAAGGTCCAGAAGGTCTTGAGCCGATTAAATGTTTTATGACAATAACTAATAAGAGGTCCTTCTGCCTCACCCAGTCTGGCTGAGTCTCAGTAGGAGCCACTTTAAATTCTTTTGCACCTGCCTGCCTGGGGTGCCTTTGGAGATGACATAGAAAGTTTTAAGGCCAGCTGTGGTGGCTCTAGCCTGTAATCCCAGAACTTTGGGAGGCTGAAGCAGGAGGATCACTTGAGGCCAGAAGTTTAAGACCAGCCTGAACAACATAGCAAGACCCTTGTCTCTACAAAAAAAATAGGAAAAATTAGCCGGGCATGGTGGCGAGTGCCTGTAGTCCCAGCTACTCGGGAGGCTGAGATGGGAGGATCACTTGAGCCCAAGAGTTTGAGGTTGCAGTGAGCTGTGATGACACCACTGCACTCTGGCCTGGGCAACAGAATGAGACCTGTCTCTTAAAAAAAAAAATTTTTTTTTCAAAAGAAAAGAGAAAGTTTTTAAACATGAAATCTTTATCACCTTCCCCAAAGTCTCATGTCTCTCAGGCAAGAGAAGGCTGGGCCATTTCGTAACCCAGTGTTGGAAAATATCCCTAAAAAACAAGCTCTAAAGGTATTCTGCTATTTCTAAGACTGTGACCCTCTGTTCTTATCAAGGTATTTTGGTTCATGAATATTAAAAAATAGTTCAGCACAACCTATTAAAGGAACAACCCATCAGATGTGTAATCCATTGGGAGCAATGGGACAAACGAGTCTTTTTGTTGTCACTGTTTCCACCCTCTTTGCAGATCCTTGGGTATTTCACGTGCATCAGATGTATGCCTGATTCTGAGGGTCCTCTGCTCACTAAAATTGTGATAAAATGTTGCAAAAAAATCTGAATGACAATAAACATTCATGCTGTGGACCTGTTAACCTAAATAACTCTTTGAGTTTGCAAATTTTAAGCATTAGAAACGTTTGGCCTTATTTGGAGTTGTAACATTGCCTAATAGGACTTCTGCTATATGACTCAAGCAAAATCATTTTCTGCCTTGTGCAATAGGCTGCTCTCTAACTAGTATCTCTGCTCTCATTTCTATGTATAATTCCGGAGATTGCTTTCTGATGGAAGCTTGATTCAATTTAGATGTTTGATGCTGAAGTCATTAATTTTTTATAAACATTTGGTATGATCTTATTTATACCATGATACAAGTACAGGGAAAAAAACCCCTGAAAATCCAAAATGTGTTAGCTGACAGTGAAGAGACAACAACTTGGAATGTCCAGGCATTTATCATGGTAACTTTGTTTTCAGAAGAATGAATTCTGAGCTATTGCCATTAGTAAAATAATAGTAATATTTGTAGGAGAAACAATGCCCAGCACATTCTTTTTTGGGTGTTCTAAGGACTTATGCTTTTAAGTCCCACAAAGGAAACTATTTTTGGTGAATAAAATTAGAGCGTAAACTTCATGATTTACCTAAGGTCTACGGTAAACTGCATACAAGATGTGTGATATAGACTAAAAAACGGTGTGTGATGCTGAATGACTAGAAAGTAGTTTTGGTTAAAGAGAGTTTGTATGAGGGCCTTGCTAATGCTGCATTTTCCTTTTGAATGTGCATGTTGGTACGTTTTCAGCTACTCCACGCTTTTTCAGAATGTACCTCTCTGCTCTGTAATGAATGCTTCTTAAGGGTGCGAGCCCCAAAGCGCGAGCCTGTGTGTCAGCCTGAGAAATAAAACGCTGTAGGACCGGCCTCGGCATTCCTCTGTGGTGCGCCTCCTCCGGCAAGGCCTGGCAGCCGTGACAGGCAGGGGACGCTACCTCTCTCTCCAAGTACCTCAACAAGTCGTGGACCTCCCTGTGCCTCACGTCCCTCATTTGTGAAATGGGGGTGATGACTGATTAACTCAAAAGAGTCCCTTGTAGAGCTTGAAACGTCTAACAGGACGCAGTTAAACAAAAAGCGTTCTGTTGTGTGTTGGTCTTGTTTTGTTTTGTTGGTTGGTTTGGGTGCATATTGGAACGGAATCTCATGGTTTGGTGGTTATTGTCTAAAATTCGTAAAAAAAATAATAAATTCTTTAAGATTTCATATTTTAAAAAGCGCTAAAGGTATTCTGCTATTTCTTAGCAGAATACTAATTCTTAGAATTAACTAAGCTTACTGTGATTTTAGTACACATCAGAATTAGTAGGTAGACTCAAAAGCTAATGTGTGTAAATGCAATTTATTTATAGTATTTAAATTAGATTAGGAATTTAAATTCAGGCTCTGAGTCTAAGAAAACCCACTGCTTCCTAAAATGGTTTTCCTCAGCAATCAGGCCACCTGAACGGATTCTGGGAAATTGCAGATACAAAACCCTGTCTCATTTGTCTTGGAAGCTGGGAGAATCGTATTCTGTAAGTAACTCGGTGGCCTCGGAACTCTAGCTGCAGAGCTGCCTGCTGTTGGGAACACGAACGCAGCCTGGTTTGTTTTTGTGTGCGGCATCAGATCTGAGGTGGAATTAAAGGCTCTGTGTCTACTTTCTGAATGATGGCTCTAACTAGAATATTTATTAACAAGTAAAAAACGTACAGGCAATATGCAGCATGTATAAGTTAGTGGGAAAAGGCACCCTCGAACGATTCAGCTATCAACTTATCATTTGAAAAAAAATCTTAATTTTCTTCACGTGCGTTTGAAGGGAAGTGAACGACTGGATCAACATCTTTGCCCTTCACGGATATGGTTACATAAGAAGATGTTCAGAAATATTCCAGGATTATAAATCTCCAAGTGCTTTTCTACACTAAGATTAAATTCTGCTTTTAATGCAGAATGGAAACCAAGAAGAATAGGCCTCCACAGGAGAGAACTTTGGCTGTGGCCAACACAGATCAAAGCCATGTTTCAAATATTATTTCTTCTGACTCTCAGGAACTGACCAAAGGTAGATGTTCCAGCCCCGTGTCCATGAGGACAAGATGGATTTCTGGAAGAACGTTCTTCTCACTTATCTTTTATCTCATTCAGTGGAGGATGCTGGTTGTTTTCATTGTAATATTGAGATCTTGGGCATACTCATTGTTTGGTGTTTAAGTTGAGAATTTTAAAAGGCTTGGATGATCAATATAAATAAGCCAAACGAGATTTCCTGTTGTCAAAATAATTTAAAGAATCCTTTTAACGTGCTGGTTCCAGAAAGCAAAGTTGAGTGTTCCCTGCTCGTACGTATGTATTAGACACATGGAGAAGATCTACCAAGAAATATACAGAAATTAAAATATTTGTTAAGGTGGTGGGATTATGAATGGTGTTTTTCAGTATTGTTCTTTAATGTTACATTGTTTTTAACAATAAAATTTCGAATGCTCTTGTCATCTAGAAAATATTCTGTTATTAAAGATGTAAATTTTAACAGTCAGGGTCTTGAGTATTATAAGAAATAATTTCAGAACTTTCTCCAGAAAAGCAAAGCAAAACACTTCAGAATCTTACCCCAGAGAATCAGAAACATTTTGAGATGTAGTATCGAGACAGAATACTATAGAATTAGGATTGACTGTGGGCTAAGGTGCACCTCGTTCAAATGGGATCTCATTGAGGAAGGTCCTTCATCTCTCTGATTTCATTTCCTTCTCTCCAGCGGGAACAGGAATAGGGTATACGTCACAGGGATATCGAGATAATACTATTTCTGGACACAGGGCTCAAGAAAGGTTAGCTGCCACTGCTGTTACTATTTATCATTCTACTTTAAAAGTACTAAAAATTGAGTGGTTGGGCAAAGGAAATAATATGCATGAAAACATTTAACTTTCTATAACTTAGATAAAATCTGCTAAAAACCAGTTTGAAGGTTAAAGCTAGATATACTTGTCAAAATGAGAGAAGGTCTGTATAAAGGAAAAAACGTAAGTCAACCCTATCCTCCCACCCCAGGCTCTGGCAACCACAGGTCTGATTTATTCCCCTATATGATGTCGTTTGGATGTTTGTCCCCTCCAAATCCCATGTTGAAATCTGATCCCCAGTGGTGGAGGTGGGGCCTGGGGGAGGTGTTTGGGTCATGGGGGCTGATCCTTCTTGAATGGCTTGGTGCTCTCCCTGAGGCGATGAGTGAGTGCTCACTTACTAGTTCATGGGAAAGCTGGTTATTTAAAAGAACCTGGCACCGCCTCCTCTCTCCTGCTCCCCCTCTTTCTATGTGACACACCTGCTTGCCCTTGGCCTTCTGCCGTGATCGGAAGCTCCCTGAAGCCCTCACTAGAAGCAGATGCTCGCACCATGCTTCTCCTACAGCCTGCAGAACCATAAGCCAAATAAACCATAAATTTTTCTTTATAAATTTCCCAGCATCAGATATTTTTTTTTAATAAATATAGAGAAAGTCTCACTCTGTCACCCAGGCTGAAGTACAGTGGTGCGATCATAGCTCACTGTAGCCTCGAACTGCTGGGCTCAAGTGATCCTCCTACCTTAGCCTCCCCGGTAGCTGGGACTACAGGCACCTGCCGCCACCCCCAGCTAATTTTTAAGTCTTTTGTGGACACAGGGTTCTCACTATGTTGCCCAGGCTGGTCTCAAACCCCTGGCCTCAAGTGATCCTCCTGCCTCGGCCTCCCAAGTGCTGGGATTATAGGTGTGAGCCATTGTGCTTTGCCAGGTATTCCTTTGTAGCAATGCAAATGGACTAAGATACTATAGTTCTGCCTTTTCTAGAATGTCGTATAAATGGAATCCACACATTTCAAACAATGTTGTGAACCTTTTAAAAAGACTTCTTAAAAAAACATTCTGAGTAATAATTTTTAGGTGGTGATTCTTGACGTACAGGACATTATTGGTCACGTACTGGTGAATTTTATTTATCCCCGGTGACACGCCTTGGTTTTCACGCAGGTTAAACCAACCCGCCTGAGACTAGCCAGTCCCCAAGCTGAAGCCCTCTCTCCATGGCTGGCTCTGTAGAGCACATTCTCTTCCTTTCCTTTTTTTTAAACTGAAAAACCTGATAAATAATAAGTAACAGAAATAAGTTTGGGCTTGCTGAACTAGTTAAAAGAAAATCCACTGGGAGCATAACATGTTTTGAAATTTTTTTTTTTTTTTTACTTTCAGGCTTATGCATGTTCTAATAAATCAAACAAAAGTATTTCTTATCGTAAAGATAGCTAGGGAAGACCACTGGAATAGAAGAATGAAGAGTGAAGTGAAGTGAAGTTAGTTATGAAATGAGCAACTGTTGTCATAAGCAAAGCTGCCTGCTCTCTTGTGGCTGAGTGGCACCGGGTAATTGCTGTCCTTGCGGGGGACGGATTATACTTTACCACCAGGCTTGGGGCAGCTGGCACCGAGCCACTGCAGAACAGGGCAGGGCGCTCTGAGCACACGCTGGTAGGTTTGGAGACAGATTCCTACACTTGCTGGCTGTGTGACCTCAGGTAAATCATTACGAACTGTCTTTGCACATCTCTTTCCCTTTTTCCTACGCAGTCATAGGTTTTTTCTTCTCCATTTTTCCTAAACTCTAATCCTTAGTGACAAGTATTACAGATAATTTTTCCAGCTTATTTTTCTTAGACTTCGCTTATGGAGTTTTTGTCATTATAAAGTTACATATATGGAGAGTCAAATGGATCAATCTTTTTCTTTATTGCTCCTTGATTTTGAGTCAAAGGTTATAGAGAAATTTATGTGTCTTCTTCTAGTGCTTAAATGGTTTTATTTTTTTATCCTCTGTGGTGGCCAGCCTCCAAGGTGACTGCCAACGATCCCCACCTTCTGGCGTTTTCTCCCTCTCACAGTGAACAGAGCTAACCAGTGTGAATATATGGTGCCGTGGAGGTGACAGAGTGTGGCTTTTGAAGCTAAGTCACAAAAGGCGTCATGGCTTCTTCCCTCTTCCTCATGGATCACTCTCTCTGGGGGAAGTTAACTACTCCCAAGTCCTGAAGATATTCAGGCAGCCCTATGGAAAGACCCGTGTTGGAAGGCACTGGCCTCCTCCCAGCAGCTATGTGAGTCGGCCATCGAGGAAACGGATCCTCCAACCCGGCAAGCCCTGGTTGGCGTGCTGACCACGCCTCGTGGGAGACACCGAGTCAGGACCACCACGCCAAGATGCTTTCAAATTCCTGATCTACAGAAACTGTGAGATAATGTTCATTGTTTTAAGCCAAGCTTTGGAGTAATTTGTTAACAGCAATAGGTAAGTAACGTATCTGCAAATTCATTTGCCCAGACAGCGGAGCACATGAGATTTGACTATGATATTTGGACGTCTTTTAATGCTCAGGGACTGTTTCTTTGCTTCCGTTCTGGTCCTGGGCTACCGTTTAGATAACTGAGGTTATATGAGGCGATTTCTGGGTCCATACATAAACTGGTATCGCTTCCTCACAGAGCCCCCCGAGTATGACAGACATAGCAGCGTGCAGGCTTTGGAGACCGTTCTGTGTGGGTTAAGACCCAGTTTCTGTTGCTTTGATAAGCACTCCAGGACTTGGCCATCTCACTCAGGCTCTGGGAAAACCAGCTGATGTCAAAACGAACCTTTGTACCTACACAATCGCGGTGTTATTTTACAGCGAAGGGAATAACGTGTTCTTTCTTAAAGAACTTAATCCCTCCATGAATTGTTAGCCACCTGTAAAATGGTGATAACTGTTTCCACTTTAGTAAGGATTATACAACTGATAACTGTACTTATAAAGTACCTAGTGCCTCACACACAGTAAGTGCTTAGTAAATATTAACGTTATTGCTTCTAGGATTGAAGAAGTGTTACTTCGACCAGCCAAGGTAGAATCTTAACTCCTTCCTCTCCCTTCCTCTGCATATTCAACCCATTACCACATTGGATCAAGTCTATCCCCCAAGTACTCTGAATCATTCCTTTCTCCCCACCCCATGGCCTCGCCACATTCAGGCCCTCATTATTTCTTGCTCTGCACGTTCTATGGGGCTCTAGTCCCATAGACGGGCTCTAGGCCCATCCAGTTGAGTCCCTATGCTGCTGTTCAGGTGACCTTTGAAGACAGCACCTTGATCATGTCACCACCTTTCGTGGCTTCCCATGGCACATAGTATTGGAATCACCTGAAGGGTGGGGGATTGTTAAAAATACAGGCTCATTAGTACCCCCCCTAACTCCATAATGAATTTAGCAATGATTGCTTCAGAGCAGAGCGTTTAATGTTTCAGAGCGGAGAGAAGCAGTTGAGGAAGAGGTCCCCAACGGTGGATTCTCCAGAGATGCAAGGCGGATGGAAGTTGGCAGATGCTCCCAGCAGGACACGTGTCCTCCCTTGACTTCTGCGTGTGCTTTTCTCAACATGTGGCCCCATTTTCTGTTTCTGGGGATGCAGTAAGTACACAAGCATTTGCACCTTTAGAAAATTATGCTAAAAAAAAGAAAGAAAGAAAGAAAAAATGTTGGTAACAAACATCAACCTAAGTCAGAGCAGTGGCAGGATCTTGTCATCCCAGCTACTTGGAAGGCTGAGGAAGGAGGATTGCTTGAGCCCAGGAGTTGGAAGCTGCAACGCGCCGTTAGTGTGCCTGTGAATAGTACTGCACTCCAGCCTGGCACCATATTGAGACCCTGTCACTTAAAAAAAAAAAAAAATCAGCCTAAATATTGCCGGTGCCATCTGTGGATTCTCCCCAGGAAATAACCCATGTTAAAATAATGGTTTGTAAATGAGGCTCGGCAGTATAGTGTGTCTCATCCAAAAACGTAAGGAATGTGTGATCAATTATATCAGCAATTATGGGAGAAGCTGCCAGTGGCTGATAAGGAGTTGAAAAAGAGAAGACTCGGATCTAAACAGGCTCTTTCCAAAAAGATCATAGTGCTGCTCTTGGAGGTGGGAGTCTTCTAGCCACTAAAAAGATGGAGTGGAGAGAAATCCCCTTGTCTACGCTTGGCTTAAATATTTCGCATCAAATGACCTAAGATGCCTAAGGTGGTCCCCAAGTCCCCTGACAATAAAAAGTATCCAGAACATAAGACGACTTATCACCCTAGAGGGCAGGGACTCTGGGAGGACCTTTCGCATCCAGGCTGCGCAGTGGGAAATTTATAATTTGGCATCTGGCATTCCATCGTGGCTCACTGGCATGGTTCGTGGGAGTTTGCAAAGCTCAGACACCTGTCCCTTGAACTTCCTCTCTTCTCCCAAAGGAAACGCCCACATGGGGACCCCTGTTTAAGGGAGAAAGACCTAGTCCTCAGGTTTTAGCGGCGTCA
>NW_012148108.1:504519-509693 GCF_000956105.1 Propithecus coquereli | reverse complement strand
GGTGGGCTGCCAGGTAGGGCTCCTCCCGCCGGGGAGCGGGGGCCACCGCCGGCACTCGAGGGGGACCCCTTCCCAAGGAGGACCGCTTCCCAAGGAGGACCGCTTCCCAAAGGGGACCCCTTCCCGAGGAGGACCCCTTCCCGAGGAGGACCCCCCTTCCCGAGGGGGACCCCTTCCCAAGGAGGACCCCCTTCCAAAGGAGGACCCCCTTCCCGAGCAGGACCCCTTCCCAAGGAGGACCCCCTTTCCCAAGGAGGACCCCCTTTCCCAAGGAGGACCCCTTCC
Source organism: Propithecus coquereli (assembly GCF_000956105.1). Taxonomy (NCBI): domain Eukaryota; kingdom Metazoa; phylum Chordata; class Mammalia; order Primates; family Indriidae; genus Propithecus; species Propithecus coquereli. The sequence goes on along the minus strand of NW_012148108.1, from coordinate 509,408 downwards.
CAAGGAGGACCCCTTCCCGAGGAGGACCCCCTTTCCCAAGGAGGACCCCTTCCCAAGGAGGAGACCCCCTTCCCAAGGAGGACCCCTTCCCAAGGAGGACCCCCTTTCCCAAGGAGGACCCCTTCCCAAGGAGGACCCCTTCCCGAGGAGGACCCCCTTTCCCAAGGAGGACCCCTTCCCAAGGAGGACCCCTTCCCGAGGGGGACCCCTTCCCAAGGAGAACCCCTTCTCAAGGCGGACCCCTGCTGGCGGCCAGGGCGCCCTGGGACCGAATGAGTCGGGGACCAAAACATGCCCTTGGTGAATGAAGCGCCTTCTGCTCTGCCCACCCCGCTTCGCAGTCCCAAGGCCTCGCCTCTCCCCGCGCGCTTCTCCCGGGAGGGCCACTGCGGAGGTCTCAGCCGGCGCTGCACAGAGCTTTATGTGTGTACACTGATTTCGTCTCCACAGCCCTTTAACTCAGTCTCCTCGGAGAACACACTCTATCTGATTTCAGTCTTTTTGTTTAAGTTTATTGAGACTTGTCTTATGGCCACAAATATGCTCTGTCTTAGTGAATGTTCCCTTTGCACCTGTAAAGAGTATACTGCTGTTTGATGGCGCGTTTGTAAAAGTGTCAAGTTAGGTTGAATTGGTTGGCAGCATCTTTCAGTCCAGTCCTCCATGTTATTTACTTGTTCCCGCTAATACAAGGGACTGCATACACATTTAGGACTGTTAAGACTTGATGGACCGACCCTTTGATTGTTATGAAATACCCTCTTTACTCCTGGTAATATTTTTGTTCTGAAATCTGAAGTTTACTCTGATATTAATATAGTCTTCATTTTGATTGGCATTACCAGGCTGGAGTGCAGAGGCGTGATCATAGCTCACTGCAGCCTCAAACTGCTGGGCTTAAGGAATCCTCCCACCTCAGCCTCTGCAGTAGCTGGGACTACAGACACGTGCCACCATGCCTGGCTAATTTTTTAAAAAAATTTTTGTAGAGATGGGGTCTTGCTGTGTTGCCCAGGTTGGTCTCAAACTCCTAGCCTCAAGCCGTCCTCCTGCCTTAGCTTCCCAAAGTGCTGGGATTACAGGTGTGAGCCACTGTCCCCAGCCCTAATAAACAATCCATAACCTGATCTGGACCAGTGGTTCTGAACAGGGGTGATTCGTCCACCCTATCCCCAGGTGCACTTGGCAGTGTATGGAGACTGCCAACTGACTGTTTTGGTCATCACAACTAGGTGATTGCTACTGCCATCTGGTGGGTAGAGCCCAAGGATGCTGCTAAACAAAACTTAGTGGAAACAGTGCAGTTTGGAGCCAGACAACCCCAGAGTTTGAAGCCCAGATTTTCTAGTTAAAGGAGCTACCTGAGTTTCCTCATCTGTAAAATGGGAATATGTAGCATCACCCTAAGGACTAGAAATATTTTATGTAAAAGCATTGTGAGTAGTGCTTTACTGATAACAAGTAACCGGTAAATGATAACCTATTGTAACCTATGGTCTGGAATAACCTGAAGAGGTTGGATTAAGTGGGTTGATGCCTATCATTTAACTCATCCATATTGATAGTTATCTATGATCTCACACGGTTGCCTTGGAAATAACTTAGAGAGATTGGGTGGTCCTTTGAGGCCCAGGACTTTGTTTTTTTCGTTTGTTTGTTTGTTTTGAAGTAGTTTTAGCCAACTGCAGAATGCTTTGGGGTGCTTATTAAACTCATAGATTGCTGGACCCCGTATTCGGGCCATAGGAATGTGAGGTTCTTAACAGGCTTCTCAGGAGACGTTTAAGCAAACATAAGCTTGCGTACCTACCTTTGACCTATGGGCATCCAAGGCAGAAATCAATTTCAACTCACTGGGCTTGGGGATGGGAAGCAGTTTCCCCCAGTGTAAGTGGATATTTAGTAAGCCAGTTAAAGGAGGACTTTGTGGGGTTATTCCATATTCGTCGAATCAGCTCTTTTTATGTAAATGTTTCTGTTTGTTGTTTTTTTTTTTGAGACAGAGTCTCACTCTCTTGCCTAGGCTAGAGTGCCATGGCATCAGCCTAACTCACAGCAACCTCAAACTCCTGGGCTCAAGTGATCCTCCCTCCTCAGCCTCCCAAGCAGCTGGGACTACAGGTGTGCACCACCATGCACAGCTGATTTTTAAATTTTTTGTAGAGACAAGATCTCACTATGTTGTTGTCCAGGCTGTTCTCAAACTTCTGGCCTCAAGCAATCCTCCTGCCTCAGCCTCCCAAAATGCTGGGATTACAGGTGTGAGCCACTGTGCCCGGCCAAGGTTCCCATTTGTGGGAGGAACAAGCAGGCACCAGATTCTCAAACTACTGGGATGATTTCACCCTTCGGAGTCTGCTTTCGGGAGTGACCAGGACCACCTTGCCCCCAGCATCTTCTGCCCTTTATTGCTGGAAAACTGTCCCAGGTCAAGCCTTGGTGGTCTGTTCTGGTTTATTTACTAGTTCTTCTTAAGACGAACAATCTAGCTTTCTTTTTTCAGGTCAACTCGACCTGGGAAAACCCAGCTTTCTTCACCAAATCTTTTGTGTCGTCTCAGAGGGATCTACCAACGCAAATTAATGAATTCATTTTATCTCTTCCGTTAGATCTTAGGTACCGATCTGACGATCTCAGATCTTACCTCGTCTGTGGCATAAACCTGAGGAAGCCCCACCTTTGTCTTTCACAGTGGCTCTCTCCATCAGAGGCGACTCAGAGGTTCATATCAAAAGAGATTTGGTTGGCACCCCCGCAGTTCTACGAATTGAGAAGACTTGAAAACTTTGCCTCTCTGTCTGACTTGCACAAATTTTGTTTGGATCGCGCATTAGAAGGGCTGGAAAGGTGGCTGCCAGTGACGTTAGTGACCGCGGATGGGATGCTCCAGCTTTTACCAGGTACGTCAGTGAAGCATCGCTGCTTTTGTGAGTGTTTCTGTTCGGCGCACTGGGTTGCATGGCAGTTCGCCCAACACAGAGACATGAATTAGTCTGTGTTTTAGAGCCTACAGGGTTTTAATTAAATAAGGTCAAAGTTTATAAAATATCCATGTTATTATAACCAGATAGTCTGAATAATGTCATAAACATACCTATACGTTTATATAAATATGTTTTGTAGACATTGAAAAACTTTTCTCATGTTATCTTACTTTTTCACATTTTAATTTTGAATTATGAGAATTTGTAAGTTGTCAGCTTATTTGAATTAGGGGAACGTGTTTAGGGTTGATTGCTGATGGGCAGATGGAGCTTTCATGGTAACTTTGGGAGGGGCCTCGTGACCTGTCTTCATGGCTGCCTGCTGAGTGCTGGGAATGGTGAGGAGGATTGTTGCTCCGCCTGCAGGTGGGAAATTCAGCAGTTTTGATGTCATTTCTCTAAATTAACCTTGAGATTATCAGAACAGCCCACACCGAAACACCAAAAGTACATGGATATCAAGGCCAATATTAATATCAACACTGCAGAGAATAAAGAGAATTGTGAACCTAGTATAAAAGTTACAGTTCACAGTGAAAATATACCAGCCATAGATGTTTCTGTGCCTACAGAAAATTCTTGGCTGGGGAGTTGGGGGAATATTGAAAACACAAGAAAGAAATTGAGATAAGTTCATAAAATCAGGATTATTTAACAACTATCTCACCTCCAAACACATTAAATAGGTAAAAATAAGTACTGACTTATATTTCACTAATATATTGGAATGATTTATAAAAATAATACTTTATGGAATTAACGTTTTGTCATTTTTCAGGTGATGAGCTGTACTCAGAGGATTCAGACTGCTTAGAAAATGTTTTGTCTACCGAAAAAAAGATTGAAGAAATCATGAAGGAAGGCAAGAAATTTCACCGAATAGTGGTGTACAACAGATATCTCTATAATCTCCACGTGACTATTCCGTCAGAGAATAAACACATGTATCCTAAGAACTATGTAGTAGGAGCGAGCCGCCTGTAGGGTGCTGCCTGTTTGTAAGCCGGCCTGCTTGCAGTATCCTAATGAATAAGGAAGGTTGACTACATTTTCTTGAAACCTTGGAACTTTGTGCCTATAAAAGTTGTTTCTTACTTCAGGTGTATTATGGAGCCCTCTAGCTTATTTTATTCTTTTAATCTTACAGTGTGCCACAAGTATAAAATTTATAAAGTATAAATGATCTTGTTACCAAAACAAAAAAATTTCACAAGGGTTCCCTCTGCTATAGTGTTTTTTGTTTTGCTTTGTTTTGTTTGTTTGTTTTGAGACAGAGCGTAACTCTTGTCACCCGGGCTAGAGTGCAGTGGCATCATCGTAGCTCACAGCAACCTCACACTCCTGGGCTCAAGCAATCCTCCTGCCTCAGCCTCCTGGGTAGAGTAGCTGGAACTACAGACGCACTCTACCAGACCCAGCTAATTTTTCTATTTTTTGTAGAGATGGGGTCTCGCTCCTGCTCAGGCTGGTCTTGAACTCCTGAGCTCAAGCGATCCTCCTGCCTTGGCCTCCCAGAGTGCTAGGATTACAGGCTATATTGTTTTATTATTTCAAAAGTTTAAATACGATGTTCTACCACCATTGTTGTTCTAGCTGTTGTTCTAAGTGTATTAGCACTTTCCCTGAGGTGCTTTGGAAATTGATCCATGAATTTCTTAGACTTTCTACTGGAATTGATTTAAGGGTGTCTGATTAGGTAGTGAACAGTAGACTGACACTACCTTCAAGTAATAGTGTCTTGTTTTCTTGCTATGTCTTTAGCTTAATGATTACTATACAATTATTTTTAAAATCAAATGGCATTACTTACTATGTTTCCCAAATGAAATTTATTGTCAATATTTTAAAGAAATAATGAAGCCATAACAAAAACCATCATTATTTCTACTCCAGGTGTTAATGAAT
>NW_012148108.1:499558-500809 GCF_000956105.1 Propithecus coquereli | reverse complement strand
GCCCAGGAGTTGGAGGTTGCTGTGAGCTAGGCTGACGCCATGGCACTCACTCTAGCCCAGGCAAAAGAGTGAGACTCTGTCTCAAAAAAAGAGAAAAAAAAAAGTGTCCTGGTTTTACACGGTAGCATTTTATCTGGGATTTCAGCACCTATTCTGATAAGGGAAATTATCAGATTCTTCGTGTTATCTTTGTCAGGTTTTAGTGGTGGGATTTAACTGCCTCATAAAAATGCATTGGGAATCTTTCCATCTTATGTTACAGAGTAATTTCTTTTTTAAGAAAAGTGCTTCTCACTGGTGTCAGGGTTGGGGGAGCAGGTTACAGTACAGACACTGATCCCTTTTAGCCTCAAGGGGACTGGGGGGCAGCAGTCTTGACTATTCATCCCAGCGATGTATAAATACTTCCATTTTCGGTAAGCCATGTTGTGAGAAAGTTTGGGAAATACCATACTATAGCATGGCATCTAGTCAAAGAAAAAAGCCTGTCCCCACACGCAGAACTGGGAGAAGGCTGTATTCTCCATCTTCTTTGGGGCTTGGGGACTGTCTCTGGCACCTCCCATTTAAGATGGGGTCTCACTATGTTGCCCAGGCTGGGCTCAAGGGATCCTCCCATCTTAGTCTCTCAAGCAGCTGGGACTGCAGGCACAGGCCGGGCCGGGCCGTTTAAATCAGATCCTGTTGTTTCTCGCCCCTTTTTAACAAGGTCTTTAGCCTTCAGGTGAGTTGGGCCTGCCCGATGCCTCGATTGAGGGCGAGGCCTTGTTAGCCCAATTTCAGCAACAGGTGAACCGCATGCGCTTTGCAGCTGTGTCTTCCTCCTGACTGGCGGTCACACGTTTTTCCCCTCAGACCACCCAGCCTGTGGCCATAGGCACGTATTTGTGGGACCCCGGGAAATCAAGCTTGCTTTTAAAACTGGACGCTTAGGTGAGCATGCGGTTCCCGAAATACTAACTCCACCATTCGCATCCTCTTCCTAAACTGGTGCAATCTCTTGCCGTCTTGTTGGTTTACTTACTAGCAAATTAACACATGTTGATATGAGCTTAAGAAACTTTATTTTGTCACAATTGAAACATTAACGATTTCAGCTGTAAACCCTTCTAGGCCCCGCAGCTTTTTTTTTTTTTTTTTTTTTAGCTGTGGTTGCCTTAATTGTTAAGGAATATTATTTGACTTTCTTCTTGTCTGTTGACTAATTCCTGTCTTGGAGAAAGGTTCCTGAGCTATCCTAAGAGCTAACAT
>NW_012148108.1:497156-499498 GCF_000956105.1 Propithecus coquereli | reverse complement strand
TTTTATAGAGATGGCATCTTATATGTTGCTCAGGCTGGTCTCTAACTCCTGGCCTCAAGCCATCCTCCCACCTTGGCCTCCCAAAGGGCTAGGATTACAGGCGTGAGCCACTGTGCCTGGCCACACAGTTCTTTGTTAATAAAAATAAAACAATTCAGAGTGCCCTGTGATATGGGAGATGGAGAAAGGACTCAGATATAAGGGGACTCCCTCTCTTCTGAGGGATAATTTCTGGGGGAGAGGGAGCTCTCATGTTTGGGCATAAGTAGTTATTAACATTTCATGCTCTTTCCTCTCTCAAGCCTCTATTTTTTCACCTTCTCTGCAACCCTTGACAGTTTCCACTCTTCTTTACTCCGCCCTTCGCCACGACTCCCTTCATTGCTAGTTTCTTCTCCTCTAACCTTTAGATGTTAGAGTCCCTCGGTCCTCGTCCTCAGACCCGCTTCTTCCCCTGGGAGCAGTAAGTACCTTCCAGCTCACATCCTTTAAGGGGAAAACTGCCTGCCTTCCACTTCCTCTTTCCCTTCTCACTGGCTAGAAATGGTGACAACTAGAGCAGCTGCCTTGGGCCCCGGGACAAAAGCTGAGTGTTAAGGGACAGCTGCCTGCAGCTCCGGACTGCTCACTTCTTGCTTTTACATGAAAGAAAATACACTTCTGTTTTATGGAAACTACTCTATTTTTGGGTCTCTTTGTTAAAACAGTTTCCCTTGTTCCCTAACCTATTTTCCCCGGAGCAGTTTGCCTCAGCACGGTCTTCCTTACATCAGACGTCTACTACTTATTACTTACGCAAGCTAGAAATCTGAGTCACCTTTGACTCCTCCCTTCCCCCACTCCCGTATGCGGGAGCCTGGCAAGTCCTGTTGATGCCGTCACCCGCGTACATCTTGCATCCTGGCTTCTGACCTCTGCACTCTGACACCGTAGCTAAGCCACAGTCCTCTCTTACCTTGGCCCTGTAACAGCCCTGGAGCTCCTTCCCCTTCCGATGCATCCTCCCACCGAGCCGGACAAGTGATCTCGAAATTGGAATGTAAGCTGCGCCCTGCCCCTGCCCTCATTAAAACTCCCCAGTGGCTTTTCTTCCCACGTAGGGTCTAAACTTACCCTGGCCCACAAGGCCCTGCCTCTCTGATCTCATCACGCCCCCCCCCTGCAGTCCCGTCAGAACGGTCTTGCGGTTCCTCAACTGTTCAAAGCTCTCTCTCGCCTCAGAACCTTTTGCAGTTACTGTTGCTTTGAGACAAATCTGGAAATCCGCACTATTTTTGTTCTTGGGTCTCTTTGGTACTACAGCCTAACAAAAACATATTAAAAATAGAGGATGACATCCAATAGGGGGCATATCTAAAAGAAAATTCCAGAACCAATGGAAACACATTATTTGGAGAAGAGAATGACGTTTTCTTGAGCTAAAGAAAAATGTTGATCTTCGGATGACAAGGCCCTTGTGGTCAAAAAATTAACAAAAATTGTCTAATACCTGGATGACATTTTGGATTTCAAAGATAAAGAATGCCGCGGATTTTCAGGAAGAGCAGAAATTACAAAGGTAGGAAATCAGGCTTCTGGGTGTGTGTCACGGGGTAATGGGACGCACTGCATGGCGTATGTGGTATGTCGAGGGGAGAGGGTGCCTGTGCTCAGTAACTGTCAGCCATGTGTGAAAGCTGCAGAAGTAATTCTCACTTGCATTCGGGCTCTGAAGACATTCACGGATGGAAACACTAGGTGACTGAAGGATTAACCAAAAGCTTTTGCAGTAGCGGTGCGTGGTAGGAGTCCTGATGGTGAGTTGTGGAAATCAATTAAATACAGGAAGTAAGTCTAAATAATTGCTCTAAAGATGGCTAAAAAGCACTGCAAATGTTAAAAATAATTCAAATTTAAGCCTATTTTGAAAAATGCAAAAACCACCTTTTTCATAAATAATTGGGTTCGATAATCCCAGATTATATTGTCATAAACAGGAGTGGCCACGGAGGAACAGGAAAGAACATGAGGGGGAGAGTCCCTAGGTTTGTGACCATAGAGAAATGTCTGTTAAAGTGTTTTTCAATACAAAAGTAGGTAGTAGAATTAAAAAGAACGGTCACTTTTAGGAACAGTTTTCATTGCTTGCCGTGCCGTGATCTGGCCGTGTTTGTGACGGGCCAGTGTTAAACCTTTCTGCATTCCTGAATAAGCCTTACAGCCTACTTGGCCGTGGCTTAACTTTCCTTAAAAAACGTGTCCTCCCAGCCTCAGCAAGAGCGAGACCCCGTCTCTACTAAAAATAGAAAGAAATTAATCGGACAACTAAAACTATATAGAAAAAATTAGCCGGGCACGGTGGC
>NW_012148108.1:495576-497106 GCF_000956105.1 Propithecus coquereli | reverse complement strand
ATTACTTACTATGTTTCCCAAATGAAATTTATTGTCAATATTTTAAAGAAATAATGAAGCCATAACAAAAACCATCATTATTTCTACTCCAGGTGTTAATGAATAAAAAGAGGTAAGAGACATGTAATGTTTAATTAGTGATGTTTATTTTCAGTATGTTTAATATGAGTAATTTTTTACATCCTTTAAAGATGAATAATGTTTATTGACTAAGGGTGGGAAATGATAGTTAAGATACTAATTCTGTTTCAAGATCTTTGACTATATTATGAATTATACAATGGATTTCATTTCCATGAAGTACCTTAGCTTTCCCATCTACAAAATAAAGGCAGTGATAAATGAAGTTTATATGTATTATTTAATCCTGATTAGAGGAATATATTTGGAGCAGTGGTTCTCAACGGAGGCACTGTTGCCCTGAGGGGGCATTTTGCTATGTCTGGAAACATTTTTGGTTGTTAAACTGACCGGAGGATGCTGCTACCATCTAGAGGAGAGAGGCCTGGGAAGCAGGTAAGTCACGCACAATGCGCAGGATAGCTGCCCAGGACAAAGAATTATCTGGCCAAGGGTGAGAAACCCTGATCTGAAGTAAAATCTTTTTTTTTCCCTCCAGTAAATGCTTCCAGTATGTAAATTTTAGGAACCACAGATACTGTTATCATTGAATGTGGCTTTTGAACTTTTGGCCTTGGGCATAATGTTCTTTCCTTCTCACAGGCTACAGGAGTGTTGAAGCTGGAAGGGGCCTCAGTGAACACCATGGTTTTGCCAGAGAGAAAACTGAGAACAAGATCTCTGTAGCTAGTTAGCGCCGCAGCCATGAGTAGAACTTGACTCCCAGTCTTGGGCCTTTTTCGTTGGCGTTACCGTGGGTCGGTGGGTGGTTTTAGGGGATGTGATAAAGTAACGTGACTGGTTTTTCTTCATAGAAAAGATACAGTTTTGTTGTTTTTAATCTGAATGAACTTTGTCTCCTAAGAATTCCTTTCGGGTCACTGTCACATGACTTCCTAACTGTGGTGAAAGGTGATACCTTGCCCCCTCCCCAGCCCAAAATAACAGGGCTGACCTCATGAGCTGAAAAATGATGTCATTGCAGAACCCAGCTTGCTGGAGTTTGTGGCATTCATCGTACAGACTTTCTTACCTAATGTATTCAAGCTACCTGGGCCCCAGGTACAGAAGCAGAAGGCTGATTTCCTGACCCTACCCATGACCTTCCATGCCGACGTCTCCACTCCATGCCATCTGGTCCAGGGCACAGCCAGGATAATTTGTTTTCTATAATACCACACATTTCCAGAACTGCAGTTATAAACTCAGGAATGAGCACTAAGTATATATTTCCCTTGCCTCCCTTTTTTTTTTTGGCTGATTCTTTTGGATGACCTCCACCAGCATCTAGAATGGGGCTGGTATTGATATTTTAGGCTAACATGCCTTGTCCACAGAGTTTTTCTTTTTTTGAGATGGGGTCTCGTTCTGTTGCCCAGGCTAGAGAGCAGTGGTTTCATCATAGCTCAC
>NW_012148108.1:489445-492061 GCF_000956105.1 Propithecus coquereli | reverse complement strand
CTTAATTGTTAAGGAATATTATTTGACTTTCTTCTTGTCTGTTGACTAATTCCTGTCTTGGAGAAAGGTTCCTGAGCTATCCTAAGAGCTAACATCCCCTGCATGCTTCTTGAGTGTCCTTTGTGTCACGCCATGTGATGTCATCTACTTCTGGGAACCACTTTGTGAGTCCCCATTTTTAGATAACAGGCTTGGAAGTGTTCAAAGGCCCTTGTACTCGCTCAATGACAAAACACACGTCCGGGCAGAACCCGGGCCACGAGGCCGCCGTTGGCGACCTTTGCTGGTGACAAGGATGCCCGGGACAGAGATCTGGGGAGCCCTGGAGCGGAGGCCCGGCCGCGGAGAAAGCCGGGACGCTTTCCGGGAGGTGCAGGTCGGGTAGGAAAGTCGCCAGGAGTCCACGCAGACCGGGGGCGGCGGGCGACCCGCGCTCCTCCTCAGCACGAGGCTTCCGGCCCGCCCTGCTCCAGGGCGGAGGCCGGTGCGCAGGCCCCGCGGTCCCTGGGGACGGCCAGGCGGGGAGAGGCGGGTCCCGGCCGTCGGAGCTCGTGCGCGCGACGCCCTGGGCGCCGCGGGGCCGTCCCTCCCCGCCGCGGCGCGGCGCTGTGCGGGCCGGCGGTTGTCGCGGCCGTTGGGCGCCCCGCCCCACGGGGTCTCCGGACGCCTCGAGGCGGCGCGGGCGGGGCGGGAGGCGCAGGGCCAGGCGGGCGGCAGCAGCGGGCGCGGAGCTGAGCGGGGCCGGCCGTGCGCGCCCCGGGGCCCCGCGAAGATGCTCGAGGTCCTGGTGCTGAAGGTGGGCGGGCGCCGCGCGGTCCGCGCCGGGGACGCGGGTCGGGACCCGGGGCGGGGGTCGCGCGAGACGCCGGGGCCTCAGTTTCACAGAAGCAGCGAGAAAGTTCCCCGAAGCGTGTCGCGGGCGCTGTTTGGGACGCACTGGGCGTGATAAATCGGTGTCTCTCCGAAATTCAGGGGGAGCCGCGGCTACCTCAGCGGGAGGGACGGCCCGGGGCGCCCTGTCCCCGCCGGGGCCGCGGTTCCTCGGGCTGGACCCCCACCCGCCCCCGGGTCTCTGTCTCCCCCGCGCCCCTCGCCGCGGGGCTCCTGGTCCCCCGACTTCGCGTGCGGGTGGCTGGACCCGCACGGGCCCGACGAGGCCCGTCCTGGCCCGGCCACGCTGCCTTTCGGTCCCCGAGTCGTGCGTGCCGGTGCTGGGGACCGGGACGGTGTCACCGCAGGGAGGCGTTTTACAAACTGGAGCAGAGGGGCGGGTTTCGGTGTTTGGAAAAAGGAACTAGAAATCGCTTTGGAACTCGTACTTCAGTGGTCAGAGGAGAGAGATGGAGCAAATGGTAGGATTTTTACAACCGCCAATTTTCCCACCGCTATAGGACTTGCCCTGAGAGTTTTGGGGTTTTGGACCCAGATGGCAAGGTCCTCCCGGCTCAGATGTTGCGCGTCGGCGCTAACGATGCTCATGTGATTTCTCTTGTTACCAAGACAGGGCTGCCTGGCACGTGCCCGTCCACTGGGGCAGAACTTGGACAGGACGAGCGGGACTGGCTGCCACCTGCTTGGGAGCCCCGAGTTCTCAGCCGGGCCCAGAAACCCTTTATTACCCCCCACCTCTGGCTCTCACTCAGCTCACCCTCTGAGCAAATTTTCTATCCCATATAGGAGCATTTCTCCAAGACGGTACAGGTGCCAGCTGTAGTCCTCAATATTAATTTAAGTTTTACAAGGATTAAATGTTTTTCCCCCAAATATTCATAGGTGACGGAGTAACCAAAATGTGGTATGCATATATACGATGGAATATTATTTAGCCTTAAATAGCTGAGAAATCTTTGCCTGACTTACAGTCCTAAAGATTTGCCTTATATGTTCTTTTAGAAATTTTAATAATTTACATTTAGATATGTGATCTGAGATTTTGTGTGTGGTACAAGGAATGAGTGGAGGTGCATCGTTTTGCACGCGGCTATCTAGTTGTTCCAGCAGGATGTGTTGGAAAGACTGTCCTCTCTCCATCGACTTGCCTTTGTGCAAAATCGGTTGACCTTGTATGTGAGAGTCTATTCCTGTCGTATTGATCGATGTGTGGCCGTGATTACTGTAGCTTTAGAGTTAAGGCTAGAGGTCAGATAGTGTGAGTCTCCCAGCTGTTCCTCGTTTTCAGAATTATCTCGGCTATTCTAGTTCTCTAGCTTTTCTAATCAGAATTTCGTAATTAGCTTGTTGATGTCTACAAAATAACCAGCTGAAATGGAGTTGTATTTGTAGATCAGGTCAGAGAAAATCAACATCTTAATCTAGGAATGCAGTATATCTTTGTTTTTTTTAGTGATCATCTTTGATTTCTATCAGTGTTTTGTACCTTTCAATATAGGAATTTTGCACCTATTTTTTAGGTTTATTATACCTAAGTAATTCCTGATTTTTGGTGCTGTGGCAAATGGTACTGTTTTTTAAATTTAAATTTCCAATTTCCCTTGATGGAGTATAGTAGAGTAGTACAGTTGAATTTTTTTATGACCTTGTAGCCTGTAGCCTTGTAAGGTCACTTAGTTCCAGTATATATTTATTTTTTATTGTGGTAAAATACATATAAAATTT
>NW_012148108.1:477780-488996 GCF_000956105.1 Propithecus coquereli | reverse complement strand
TAACAAGGCACATTCAGGGAAGTCTGACTTTTATCCTTGTCCCTGTCCATTCTTTCATTCCCCTGTAGGTCATAACTGTGTGTGTTTTGCTTCATCTGCCATCATTTCTTGTTTTAATATGAGCAGAATGTACATATATTCACATTTCCTTCTGTTTCTTACAAAAAAACAGAATATTAAAGACATTGTTCTGAACCTTGCTTGTGTGTATTATCATGGATGTTTTCAAAACGCAGGAAATCAAGGTCATCTATTTGCTTTTTGAGTCACAACATTTAATTGAGAATTATTTACATATTATTGGTTACATGTTTTAATTTATCTTTACTTTTTTATGTTTGGTGTGACCATGTCAGACAAAGGTACTTTTCAAGAATTTGTTAGATCACTTAAATTAAAAACAGTGATTGGGATTCTAAAGTTTATTATTTTTTGGTTCTTTTAAATCATGCATTGTTTTGTTTTTTTTAATTTTACAGATTGAAGATCCAGGTTGCTTCTGGGTTATTATAAAAGGATCTAGTCCCCTTTTAGATAATGATGTGGACTATCAAAAACTAAATAGTTCCATGAACGACTTCTATAACAGCATGTGTCAAGATACAGAAATAAAACCATTAATGTTGGAAGAAGGGCAGGTAGGTATCTAAGTGTGCTTTAATCACTGTGTCTTGAAACATGGCTTAAAATGTAAAATATTCTGGCAGCTGAGGTGATTAAAGCTTTTCGAGTATTTTAGTTTCCTGTGCTCACTGCCTTGTGTTAGGTTCTGCAGGTTTCACAGGATTCAGGCCAGCCATGGAGAGGGGTGGTTGCTGTGCGGGGTTCAGGTGGGGCAGTGGGACATGGAAATCCAAACCCAGGCTTTAGGGCCGTCCCCCTGGTGCTGCCGACCGGGGGATTGTTCTAGATCCAGCCCAGGTGTGGGGACCTCAGCAAAGAGGGCAGGCATGGCGTCTTCACTCTAGGGTCGATGCCTCCCTCTGGGTTGCTCATGCCTTCGGCCGACTCTCGCGTCTTTGTTTCCTTCGCTCCCCGTCACGTCCCCTCCTTGCTTCTTGCGGCCTCGGCTCCAGTTGCCCAGCCTCTGTGTCTCTGCAGGGCAGCCACGCTTCGGAAGAATTTGAATTTTTGTAATAATGTGATGGGAAGAGATTTATAAACTCTTTATGACAAAAAGTAGAAACAGTTTGAATTCCTTCCCCCACCCCAAAATCATTATTAATAACATTATTCATTATTTTTGTACCATTTTTCAATACCATTGACTTATTGAAATGAAACCAGGTCAGTTATCCTTTAAAAATATTTTACATTTTAGATAGCAATTGCTTCCTTGTGGTGGTGGTTTAACTTTTTCTCAGCCCTTTGTATTTTCTGTGGACTGATAGTTAAATATAAAGTTTTGGATAGATTTAGGGTCACACTTTTGTTTTTCAAGAATAGGTATGACCTTCATATTGTATAGAATTGGGAGATAATCTTACACAATTGAAATTAGGCCAATTAATAACCCTAAAATGGCTTCTAAGTGCTCAAGTGAAAGGAAGAGTCACAGGTCTCCCACTTTAAATCAAAAGCTAGAAATGATTAAGTTTAGAGAGAAGGCATGTCGAAAGGCTGAGATGCTCGGCCGCTTGTGCCACACAGTTACCCAAGTTGTGAATACAAAGGAAAAGTTCTTGCAGGAAATTTAAAATGCTACTGCAGTGAACACACAAGTAAGAAAGTAAAACAGCCTTACTGCTGATGTGGAGAGAGTTTGAGGGGTCTAGATAGAAGATCACACCAGCTACCACATTCGCTTAAGCCAGAGCCTAATCCGGAGCAAGGCCCTCACTCTCTTGGCGTCTGTGAAGGTGGAGAGCGGTGAGGAAGCTGCAGGTTTGAAGCCAGCAGAGGTTGGTTCGTGAGGTTGAAGGAAAGAGGCCGCCTCTGTAATGTGAGAGCTCAGGGTGAAGTGGCGATGGAGAAGCTGCAGCAGGAAGATCTAGCTAGGGTCACTGATGAAGGTGGCCACACTAAACAACAGATTTTGTAGACAAAACAGCCTTCTAGGCCTTTCATAGCCTAAAGAAGTCAATGCCTGGCTTCAAAGGACGGCTGGCTGTCTTGCTAGGGTCCAATGCAGCTGGCGACTTTAAGTTAAAACCAGTGCTCGTTTACCATTCTGAAAATCCGAGGGCCCTTAAGAATTAGGTTAAATCTGCTCTGCTCGTGCTGTATAAATGAAACAACAAAGCCTGGTGACAGCACATCTGTTTATATACAGCAGGGTTTACTGAATGTTTTAAGCCCGCCTGTTCGGATCTACTGCTGTGAAAACAAGAGCCCTTTCAAAATATTACTGCTTATTGACAATGCACCTGGTCACCCAAGAGCTCTGATGGAGATATATAAGAAGATTAATATTGTTTTCATGTCTGCTAACAACATCCATTCTGTAGCCCATGGATCAAAGAGTAACATCACTTTCAAGTGTTATTTATTTTGTTGAGACGAGTGATCTCCCTGTGTTGCCTAGGCTGGCCTTGAACCCCTGGGCTCAGGCGATTCTCCTGCCTCAGCCTCCCGAATAGCTGGGAGTCTGGCTGAGTCTTACTTTTTAAGAAACTTATTCTGTAAGGCTACAGCTGCTATAGATACTGATTGCTCTGATGGATCTGGGCAACTTCCATTGAGAAACTTTTGGGAAGGATTCGCCATTCTAGATGCCATTAAAAACATCCACAATTCATGGGACGTGGTCAAAATATCGATTTTAACAGGAGTTTGGAAGAGGTTGATTCCCGCCCTCACGCGTAGTGCTTCAAGACTTCAGTGGATGAAGTCCCTGTGGATGGGGTGGAAATAACGAGACGACCAGAGTTAGAAGTGGAGCCTGAAGTTGTTGCTGAGCTGCTGCGATCTCGTGATGGAGCTCGAATGGATGAAGAGTTGCTGCTTAGGAAAGAGCAAAGAAGGTGATTTCTTGAGATGGAATCTGCTCCTGGTGAGGATGTCGTGGACATTGTTGAAGTGACGAGAGTATTTAGGGTATTCCATAAACTTAGTTGACAGAGCAGTGGCAGGGTTTAAGAAGATTCACTCCAGTTTTGAAAAGAGTTCTACTGTGGGCAAAATGCTGTTAAGCAGCTTCACATGCTACAGAGAAATCTTTCGTGAAAGGGAGAGTCAATAGATGCCACACACTTCACTGTTGCCTTATTTTAAGAAATTGCACAGAGACCGCAGCCTTCAGCTGCCTCCACTCTGATCGGTCAGCAGCTGTCAACATCGAGGCAAGACCCTCCCCCAGCAAAAAGACTGTGGCTTGCTGAAGGCTCAGGTGATTGTTAGCATTTTTTAGCAATAAGTTATTTTTAAATTTTTAGGCATAATGCATACTTAATACACTTTATATTATGCATTACTTAATAGACTACAGTGCAATATAAACAACTCTTATATGCACTGGGAAACCAAAAAGTTCATGTGACTTTATTACAATATTTGCTTTACTGTGGTGGTTTGGAACTGAACCACAATATCAACTAGGTATGCCTGCATTATTTTTATCTCATGGTTTTTAATATATTTATCATTTGTAATCATTGGTGTTCCTGATGCTTAGATTATTCCCAGTTTTGGCTAGTGGAAGCCCTGGTATAAGACAATTTCAAAGTCTGACTGGCTGTGTGAATTATTGACTATTCATACCATTCCTACAAGTTGCTTTGACTTTAGCATTAAATAGAAATGTCCCCCGTCCTTTGTCAGCACTTTTCTTAAATTATTTAAGTTTTGAATTGAGCGAGGTTCTCAAGAACCCTGTCCCTTGCAGTATGGCTGCATTATATATTTTTTTTGAGACAGAGTCTCACTCTGTTGCCCAGGCTAGAGTGCCGTGGCGTCATCCTAGCTCACAGCAACCTCAAACTCCTGGGCTCAAGCCATCCTTCTGCCTCAGCCTCCCGAGTAGCTAGGACTACAGGCATGCGCCACCATGCCCGGCTAATTTTTTCTATATATTTTTAGTTGTCCGATTAATTTCTTTCTATTTTTAGTAGAGACGGGGTCTCGCTCTTGCTCAGGCTGGTTTCGAACTCCTGAGCTCAAACAATCCGCCCGCCTCGGCCTCACTGCATTATATTTTTCAACTTAAATTCCTGAGGGCAGCAGTCTGCATTGGCCCACTTCCTCCCTGTTTGGGCCCAGCTCTCCTTGCTGGGCCACTCTGTAAGCTTGTGGTTAGCACACGGGTTACCTGTGTGTGGATTGCCAGTCCAGTTGGCTGTGGTATGGCCAGGATGCCAAGGGCTGTTGCTTCATAGGGTGGTTCCCCTTAAAAGGGACTACAGGCATTTACAGATGCTCCTTGACTCACAATGGGGTTATGTCCTGACCACCCCGTCATAGACTGAAAACATTGTAAGTCAAAATGCTCTTAATACACCTAAGCTACCGAACGTCATGGTTTAGCCTGGCTACCTTATACGTGCTCAGAACATTTACATTAGGCTATGGTTGAGCAAAATCGTCTAAAACAAAAGCCTATTTTATAATAAAGTGTGGAATGTCTGTGTAATTTATTGAGTACTGCACGCTGTGTTGAAATTGCAACAGTTGAAAAATTCTAAGTTAACCCATTGTAAGTCAGGGACCATCTGTGTTTATGGTTGTAAGGTCACTTGGTTCCAGTATATATTTATGGAACATGTAGTTCCATGCAACAGGTAGTTTTGGAAAACTTAGGGCACTGTACTCGGTGCCGGGAAGATGGCGGTGAACCAGACAAGAGTTCACACCGTCGTGAAGCCGGCGTCCATTTAGGGCGGACGGTGAAGAATGTTAGAGGGCGACCACAGCGGTGGGAAGGGAATGGGCAAGGTGAGCCTGGGGTTGCAGTTTCCTGTTGGTCTGAGACATGGCTGATAATCCTTTGCAAGTGCTGTTTTCTGATTTAAGAAGGTAAAGCTTATTTTGATCTAAAAATCGTCCTTAGTTAAGGAACCAAAACAATAGCAGTAAGAAAAACAATGAAACAGAATCCAGGTGACCTGTGTTCTTCTGAGGTTCCCTTGCCGGCAGATGGTGTTGACCTGGGCAGGTCCAGCCTCCTGGCATCTCTTTCCTCTGTTGTAAGGTAAAACGTAGGCTGAGATGATTTTGAGAGTATCTTTTAATTGTCACTGTATGACGAGAGATTTCAACACTGAGCTTAAAAACGCTTCCTTTTTATTTTGTAGGTTTGTGTGGTTTATTGTCAGGAGCTAAAGTGCTGGTGCAGGGCCATTATTAAGTCAATCATGTCCTCAGCAGACCACTACCTGGCAGAATGTTTCCTTGTGGATTTTGCCAAGTACATTCCAGTAAAGTCTAAAAAGTACGTATGTATTTATTTTGCCTTACAGTCTTAATGGAGACAAATGCCAGTTTTAAAGGAGAATGTCAGTTTTTAAAGTAAGTGAGCAGAGGTCATGACCCTTTGAGAAAAGATGAAGGTGGAGTTTTTTTTAGCTTCAAGAAGGGAAGACTTGGAGGTTCCAATTCCGCACGCACTGACTGGAGGAGCAGGTGATCAGAACGAAGACTCGGGGCTCTGACCCTCCTCCGCCTTCCTGGGGAGGGTGGGGCAGGTGCAGGCTGTTCGCTCTGTGTCTGCGGCTCCTTGCCAGCTGCTCTCCTGCTCTGGATGCAGTGGCTGCTTCAGGAGGGCTGGGCTGCAAGGAGGGCACACCAGAAGGTAGAGAGAAGCTCTTGTCTCCACAGCAGGGGGAGGCTGCGATCGCAGCCTCGCGTTGCAGAGAGCAGAGCAGGCACTCGAGTACGCGTTCCTGGTTGTCCTGCTTCGTGCAGTGAGGGTGCGGCCATCACGTGACGTGGGGAGACTGTCAGAACGAGCTGGTAGCTGGATGGTGACCGTCCAGCCTTCGGTGATTCTGGGACCACACGTCACAGTTCCTTAGAAAACACTACCAACGAGCCAGTCTTGGCATAGTTTCCTGTCCCAGAGTAAGCGGGTGTCAGTTTAATGAATAAATGTGAGGACTGTTCTTTCACTGAAGGAAGAGCAACACCAAATAGATTTCAGTTGCATAATAGGTATCTCTTAGATAGAAGGATTTCATGGCAGAAGGCTTATCAGACATGGGAAATTTGCAGATACTTAAGGAAAAAGTAGACACCCTTCCAACTTATGATTCTGCACCTTTGTATAATGTAACCGTAATTGCTATGAAAATAACTATTGTGTTTGTCTGTTTGGGGAGCTTTTCGTTTCGTATTTGTTTGGGGCAAGAGAATCATGAGACTGAGTAGAGCACAGGGGGGCCTCGAGGGGCAGTTAGTGCTGCCACCACCTTGTAGCCTCGCTGAGCAAAAGCCCGTGCAGGGCGCGCTGGGGTCTGGGGAGGAGAACAGCTCCTGCTGAGAGAGAGTGTTGGGGTGACCTGTTTGCCGGAAGGATGGAAATAAAAATGTTGAACTTCTTACTGTCAAATCTCTTTCCTTCAGCTCTTTCATGAGAAGTTGGCAAATACTAACTGTTAAAACACTGTTCATTCACAGACATTTTGAGGTGGTCAGTATTGAAATTGGTATTTAAAAATCTTGAGTGAAATTTTCTTCCAAGTTTGTTCATTATTGCCTAGTATTTTTCAACCCAAAGAGCCTTATTAGACATTTATTTCCTAAACTCCTGCCCTGCGCCATGAAATTTTAATGCCACGGCTGTAGTATCTGTTCAGGTGCTGTATGCATAACTGTGCTTTATGTGTAAAAAGAGTAACATTTGGCTCAACCCCCAAGAAACAGTTTTTTGTGTCATTAGCCAAATAAAGCACTGCTAGTGGCTGTATTAGAAGCACAGTTTTTTGTGTGTTTTATTTCACATTAAGTATATTGATTGTATAGGTGTATGTAAAGGAATATGCTCCGTATAATTTTTCTTTGTAACGGAACTATTTCTGTTTCACTTTGAAGCATCCGAGTTGCAATAGAGTCTTTTATGCAGCTTCCCTATAGAGCAAAAAAATTCAGCCTGTACTGCACAAAACCTGTCACTTTACACATTGACTTCTGCGAAGACAGTGCTGAAATTGCGTAAGTACAGCTTCTTAAGTAGTTTGAATCATTCGTAGAAGCCGTAGGTCAAGTGTCTGATGTTATGAAATCAGTTCCTCTGTGCAAGTGCCAAGCAGAAGGTGTCTTGGTTCTTTGGGACTTGGCCTCTCAGTGTCTGCCAAGCCTTGCGGGGCAGCAGAGTTCCCCGGGCAGCCCCAGCCTCGGGGACTGTGGTTGGGGTCTTTGGAGTAGGGCCTGAGCTCTGTGCATTTGCCTTTTTTCCACACCTGTAAAGAGTAGCAAGTTAACTGTAAAGAAAACGTTCATAAAACACAGGATCATGGAGCTCTTGAAGAAAAAGTCCATCGCATTCTCCTCGGGTCCCACATCCTCCCTCCTGGGAGGCCTCTGGTCTGTTCAGGCTCTGAACTCCCAGACTGTTGTCGGTGCTTTTACACGCACGCTTTTGCATGGAACTTTCAATGAAAATTAGAACATACCATCTTACTTGCAAAATTAATTTAAGAATGTCTGTTGAAGCTCTTTGCTGATACGTGTACCTCTCCTTCCTCCCTTTAGTCTTTTGCATTGGTGGATATAATTGACGTACTTGTTGGATTTAACTGTCTGCTCTTGACAGACAGCTAGGCTGTTTCTCAGCCATTTGCGCTGTACGTTCCCATTAGAACATAGATAAACCTGTATGAAGCATGTGGAGACACACACACTGCCCCCCGGTCTTTGCTCCTTTTTCCTAGCATTTGCCCACACTGCTGATGCTTGCACAGGATGGATCCGTGCGCTGGGCAGGACTCTGGGATATGGGTGCGATCGCTGCTATCTTGGACGAGTGGTACCGAGTGGCTTGAGTTCTGCCTCCTGTGGTCTGTGGGGCAGTCCCGCCTTCCACCTGGTGCTCCTCCTCTCCTCCCCTCCACGACTGTGGCATTGTGCAAAGACAAGCCACAGGGAGCAGCCCAGTTCTGACTGCACTTGTGCGTCCTGGTGACGTTGCGGTCCGTACTCTCAACTTAGAAGCTGCCTCTCTTGTGGATGCTTCTGCGGGCTCTTTGGAGACTCCCATTCCCCACTGCCCCCAGCCCCCATCACCTGTAGTTCCCTTGAGGTGGCGAATGCATCACCCTTGTGGCTGGCCTCGGAATCTGCACTGAAGTGGTGACAGGCCAGCTGTCTCTGCTGAGGCCAGGGGACTCCACCAGGCTGCCCTCCAATCAGTCCAGACCACCACTCACGAGAGCCTCTGGGCATGGGGGTCCCTGGCACGCAGCAGCCCCTGGCCCTCTGCTGTCCTTCTTCAGAGTGGCCAGCGGCTGACTTTCCAGGTGAGGTTTGGGCGCCGGCCGGCACAGCGCAGCTCGCCTGCAGAAGCCGTCCACTTCCTGTCTTCCTCGCTCTCACCTGCCTGACCCCCTTCCCGGCACTGCGGGGGTCTTCAGCCCTAGGGTACCCCCACTGTAGGCGAAGGGCTTACAAGCACGTCATCCTACTGGGTTTTGACCACCCTCTTTGACACGCAGTATCTTTGTGCTTGCACTTTATACATCTTTCTCAGGATGTGTATTACAATTTTTATCCCATTTCCCTCCAGAAAGACCGTAGCAACTTATACTACTGGAGTATAAGTATACTACTGGAGTATAACTATCACTGGAGTATAGAAAGTACTGTTTTTCCCCACACAATATTGAATATTGTTAGACTTTTTAACTTTTGCTTTGTTGCTGGGTGACAATGACATGTTTTAATTTGTATGTTTTAGATTTGCAAAATTGGGTATCTCTTCATGTGGTTATTTGTGTGTGTGTGTGTGTGTGTGTGTGTGTGTGTTATGAGAGATTGATTTACCTGTTCATATGCTAGATTGATTTTTCTCTTAGATTGTTTGCTGTTTTCTTATTAGGACTATACTACATTTTGTTTTTTTAAAAAAAAAAGTATTAGGTAAATTTTTTGTGTGTAGCAAGGTTTTAGAACCACTGTCTTTATTTTACTCCCTCCTTTGAGAAATCCTTTGTAATTCTCTTCAATTGCTTAGTATCTTTCTTAGTAAAAATAAAAATAAGGTTTTTGAATAATGGTTATGTTCAGGCACTGGGCTGTTTTACATACATTACCTCATTTGATCTTTAAAACAACCCTTGGAGGATGGTGGTGGCATCTCTGGTAAATAAAACCAGTAGAAACATACAATTTATCATTCTGCCCTTAATTTTTATTTTGTTTTTGTTCCTTGCTTCCAAGTACTGGTTTCTCTTGTTTCTTTGTTTCCGACAGTTTTCCTACGATTTTCTTTCCAAAGCACAGGGAAGACGTAGGAAGGGCACAGTGGCAGAGGTGAAGTGGGAGACGGAGGAGGGCTGCGAGAGTGGGCAGAGGGAGGATACCGCGGGACGGGAGTGGCTGGCTTTCCCGGGACGGCCTCTCGGAGGGTGCGTTAGCCAACACGTCCTGAGCCCTCCCTCTGTGCCAGTCTTTGCTGGACGTGGCACACTCAGAGTCTCTGCCTGTGTTCTGGTTGGGGGACAGGTTTGTCACAGGTTACGGGGGATGACAGCGTTGCACAGACGATGCCGTGATGGTGGGCGCGGGTCCTCCTCACAGCACCCTCCGTGAAGCGCGTCTGCTCTGTACAGGCAGCAGTGTTGGCAGGGAAGCGGGGCAGCATGCAGCCGGGATCTGCACCCCAGAGCTGAGCTCCTCGTTATCCGTGTGAAGTGTGGGAAATATCCAGTGCGTGGTTTACAAAATGATGTGAGTTTAGTGAACTAGCCTCCGATTTTTGTGTAATGAAGTTGCATGTGTTCACTGTTCCAGACCCACCAAGAAGTGGGACAGTGCAGCTATCCAGTACTTCCAGAACATCCTAAAAGGTAAGGCCAGTGCATGTGTGATCGCCGCAGCCTGCCTTGCACTGGCGCCCAGAGCGGCCTAACCTCCTGTTGGCGAGGGGACTTGAGATGTCTGCTTAGCCCTGTGACCCTGCTCATGTAGGTTTCCTGCGGTGCCTGGAGCTTCCTCCCCTCCAGGTGTCACCGTCACCGTCCCGCTGGAACTTTGCGGGTGACTGTGGGCAACAGTAATTGACAGCTGAGATTGGAAGGGGCTGTTTGTGTAGAGAACCCTACACAGTGATGCTGCCTCTTAGTTTGCGTAAAGCTCCAGCACTGCGAGTAAATTTGTGTGCATTTTATTGGACCAGCAATTGACGAAAACCCTGGCTTTTAGTGAGCAAGGGATGGCAAATGGATTGTTGTGTAATAATTATTGCTGCTAATTTAAGATGCACAGAATGTCTTTGCCCATTTAGTGTGCCTGCTTTGTTTATATCACTGACCACAAAACATAGTCTCTTTTGTGGCATCTGTCCTAACCCCAATACCTGTGCCTGCCTCTTTGGGCTATTCCAGAGAGTTGGTAGGTGGGAAACGCCGGCACACTGGGTGTTACCTGGCTGGGATCTGGCCCCTCTCCTGTGCCCTGCCGTTGTCTGGGTAAAGGAACAGCCGGAAGCTTTGAAATTGGGAGGTGGCCAGATTAGGAGTTTTGGCCCTTGAGAGCCACGGGGCTTGCTGGGAGAGGACCCTGGGTCTGGGGGAGGCACACCCCTATTTCTTTGTGGCCTCAGACGAGTTACTTAACCTTCTCAGAACCTGGTCGCTTCTCCTGTGAAATGGCAATGACTACTCAGAGAGTGTGGTAAAAATGAAATAAGGTTTATACAGGACTTAGCACCGTGCCCGACAGGTACCCATGAACGGAGCTGCTGTTTGGGTCGTGAAGTCTCCCATAGAGTCGCCGAGCGCTCCGACCTGTGGGGCATTTGAAAGCGCAGAACGAACTCTGAGAGGAGAGATTGTGACCGAAAATTTGGGCTTGGGCATCATCGGGAGAGAAGAAAGGACCAGGGACCTTTACTTGAGGAGGTGCTCACGGGGTGGCAGAGGACACGTGACGCACCGCAGCGTCCGGAGGGCCCTCCCCTCAGCAGCTCTCCGCAGGTCCTGCCTGTCATTGTGGTGCTGCATCCTCTTGACGGGTTAGCAGAGAGTAACTGGTGGGAAATAGTCGCAATTTTTTCAGCTACACTTGCAGTGTCAGCTGATTTGTGTTATCATTTG
The DNA here is from genome assembly GCF_000956105.1 of Propithecus coquereli. NCBI lineage: Eukaryota > Metazoa > Chordata > Mammalia > Primates > Indriidae > Propithecus > Propithecus coquereli. The sequence goes on along the minus strand of NW_012148108.1, from coordinate 477,813 downwards.
TGCTGTTTAGCAACTACCCAGGTGGAAGCCAAA
>NW_012148108.1:472206-474157 GCF_000956105.1 Propithecus coquereli | reverse complement strand
AAAAAAAAAAAGAAAAAGAAAGAGAAAATAAATTATGTTCTATAAAATTATTTTTGTGAAGATTGAAATTTGAGGTTACTTTAAAATATTTTCTTGACAGCCACTTGACTGTTTTTGTCTTATCCACAGAATGTTTAAATTTTTACAGGTTTGCGTTAATGATGATCTTGTTGCAAAGAACTTCGCTTGTTACATATCACCCACAGAGAACAAAAGCCTTGACTATTTAGAGAAACCAAGGTTGAACATAAAGTCAGCATCCTTCTCCAATAAACTCAATCCAGCACTTACTCTTTGGCCAATGTTTTTGCAAGGAAAAGATTTTCCAGGAATAGAAAGTGAGTGGATTCTCACCAATATATATTTCCTTTAAATTGTTTTATTCATAATCTTATTGATATGAGCCGTACAAACTTTTCTCCATGTGGGGAAAGAGGCTTGGACTCTGTTTAGTATTTTAAGTTTAATACTAATGAGCCCGGTAAAAGGTTTTACAGCCCTAATGCTGGTACAGTTTGTTTTTATGAGACCAGGAAAAAACTGTCCTCAATTTCTTATTAATGTTGAGTTACGTTTTTAGAAGTCCATATATTTGTAGTTTAAACATATTAACAAGACAGGGTTTTAAATATTTAGATTTTTAGACATTTTAAAAAGAACTGTTTATTACAGGCTGGGGAGGTGGCTCACACCTGTCATCATAGGACTCTGGGAGGCCGAGGTGGGAGGATCGCTTGAGTTCAGGAGTTTGAGACCAGCCTCTTGACCCCGTCTCTAAAAAAACAAACAAAACAAAAAAAGATCTGTGTATTACAAACGACTCTTACATAAAAATATGAGAAGAGTTAGTCGTGGACCATGTGTGGAACAACTTTAAATGTTTCTCTCTACATTCGGTTCTTAGTCCCCCTAGTTAGGTCTCCTGTAATCTTACGGCAAAAGCAGAAGTTATAGCAAGAATTCACATTTTTATTCTGGGTTTTATTTCATGCTTTAATTCTGAAATTTATTCTTTCTGTCAGATTCACATGGCTTAAATTTTCTGGCACAGTCCGTCCGGCATACATGGCGCAAGGGTGTTGTTGGCGACCCGGGGCCAGCTTCTGCAACACCGGGTGAGTTCTGCTAGTTTGATTTATTCTATAGGTAGCATAAAAGAATAGTCTAAAGTGTCTAAAGATTTTAAAGGTTGTTCAGAAGGGCTGGGGTAATTCTCTTTTTTCTTAATTCAGTATAACCAATTTATGACGTAGGTGCCAATGGATATAATTTGCCCCGCAGTCTGTACTTTTAGGTTTTACTGTGATGTAAGCAACACAGCAGGCACCGGTTCACGTGTGGGATGAACCTGTCCCAGCCCAGCCGCAGACCAGTAATTACTGTTTGTTCTCAGTGTATGCATATGTGTTTATGATTGATTATTTTTTTGCCCCCCTATGATTGATTTTTATGCAGCAACAGGGTGCATAAAAATAAGGAAGACACACTTATGAGGGCAGAAACAGCCAGTCTTCAATTCCACGTCTTCCAGATAGTTAACGAACTGGAGTTGCTGGGCATGGGCTGAATTTGTCAGCCGCTGTGCTCGGCCCACCCTCTGGGGCGGTTCCTCCACCACGTCACTCTGACCTTGGACGTATGAACAGAAAGTCCTCACCTAACGTCATCGGTGGGTTCTTGGAGACTGACTTTACAATGAAATGACCTTGAACGACACGCTACTCGAGGACATGCTGTACATTGTTAAGGTTCGAGTCACAGTTTCCAAGAACCTGTTGACAACGTTAGTGAGGACCTAACTGTATTCCTGTGGGCGTGCGTTCCATGTGCGTCCATGGTAAACCACAACTGCATTCAGGCGTTAGCCAATTAAAACATTCCCTACACTTAAAACTATTCTTAATTACTTTGGCAATGTGGTTTAACATAAAGACACTCAAAATTGTAAAAA
>NW_012148108.1:469304-472156 GCF_000956105.1 Propithecus coquereli | reverse complement strand
TGAAGGGCAGAGGTGGCCAAAGGGTGCAGCTCTAGGGCTGCTCAGAGCCCACAGAGGGCGCCTTAACCACAGATTTTTTTTTTTTGAATTGTATTTTGAAATAATTTCAGACTTACAGAAGAGTTGCAAAAAATAGTGCAGAGATTTACCCAGGTTGTCCCAACGCCCAAGGTTAACATCACGTAGTACAGTTATTAAAACCAGAAAATTAACCTTGTATAATATACTATTAAAAATCTACAGACCTTGTTTGTTTTTCATTTGTTTTTAGAGACAGGGTCTTGCTTTGTTGCCCAGGCTGGAGTGCAGTAGTGTGATCATAGCTCACCGCAGCCCCAACTCCTGGCCTCAAGCGATCCTCCCACATCCTTTCAAAGTGCCGGGATTCCAGGTGTGAGCCATCGAGCTCGACCTTGCAGACCTTGTTTGAACGTTGCTGGTTTCCTCACTGATTTAACTTTTTCTGATCTAGGATCTGATCCCACACCCCACATTGCAACTGTTTGCCATTTCTCCTTGGTGTCCTCTAGGCTGTGACAGTTCCTCAGTCTTTCCTCACCTTTCCTGACCTTGACACTTTCGAAGAACACTGGCCAGTTATTTTGTAGGATGTGACTCAGTCTGGGTGTGCCTGATGTTTTCTCATAATTGGATTGAAGATGTGCGTTTTGGTAAGAATGCCGCAGAGTGACATTGCGCCCTTCTCGGTGTGTCACGGCAGGGGGTCATGCTGTTACTATGTGTAATTACTGGTCATGGTGATCACCTGGCTAATGTGTCTGCCAGGTGTTTCCCGTGCAGAGTTAAAGTTTTTTTCCTTTTGACATGAATAAGTATCTTATGGGGAGATACTTTGGGACTGTGCAAACATCTGTCAGTGATTCTTGCCTGTAAAAACTTGGTATTGTGGTGTTTGCCTAGTTCCATCAATCCTTCTGCATTTCTAACTGGAATCCTACCATAACAAAGAACTGTCCCTCCTCACCCATTTATTAATTTATTCGACAATTTATATTAGCATGGACTTTGGGATATTTATTTTAATTTGCGGTTATTATCATCCATTACTGTCATCGTTGTCTTGCTCAAATTGCCTCAGATTTTGGCCATTAGAGGCTTCTTCAGAGGGGCTCGTGTATCCTTTCAGTGCGCCCCATCCTTGTTCGGATGCTCCTTACTTTCTGGTGCCACGGTCTGCTCCAGGATTGTTCTGTCCTGTTCCAGACCCCGCCCTAGGATCAGCCACTTCTCCAGGAAGCCCTGGTCCTTTTGTGGGGGAGTGCCATCGAGACGTCGCGATGAGGGCACCGGGTGTGCTTGTTGCTGCTGGGAAGTCACTGATTGTAGATCTGCTCGGAGAAAGAGTTCGGAAATACACGTATGCACACCAACTCACGCGCACATGCGATCTGTATTTGTTTCTGTATCCATCTGTACATACGTTAAGAGCTTGGATACCTCTAATTTCGACCTAGCACCACAGGGTTCTTTCTCGCCCTTTTTTCCCTTATTCTTAACACCCTTCTCCAGCAGTGAGAAACCTGCTCTCCTTGGCCACAGTATACGCATTTGACTAATCCTACTGTCCACAGAAAGTAGTTTCAGAATCGCTAACCCACATTTCTGTGCAAAAGGAATTTGTCTTTAGCCCTAGCATCATGCAGCCAAAATGCTATTTTCCACAGCTCCTTCGGTTTGTGTTTCTCTTTCCCACCCTCTCAGTGTGATGGTTATTCTTTTGTAATAGGTTCATTTGTCGCTCTTTGTGTTGCCTTTGAGTTCCCCACATCTTGGTTGGTCTTACCCATGACTTTTCATTGCTTATTTTACAACTTGGTAAGAAGCCAGAACGTTAGCTATAGGACCAGTCTTGTAAAACATCTGTCTTAAAGTAAACTCCCTGTTGTCCTGCTTTTCAAAAGTAGATCTTTTTTCTCACCATGTATGTTGCACGCTGATGATGACTTGCTCTTACTTCAGGGTGACGACGTGCAGAAGGCAGGGAGGTCCATGCTTAGCTGGGAGGGCCTGTGGTGGATGCAGAGGTCATAACTGCCAGAGAAAGAAAATTGGGGCCCACAATCCTTTTCTAGCTCCCAGAGGGTGCATGAGGATGTGTCCCAGAGCGTCCTCTCTTTCTGCCCGGCTTCTTTCATTCAGCAGAATTATTTTGAGACGCATCCACATTGCCACATGTGTGCGTGGTTCGTTGCTTTTGTCATCAGGTACTCTCCCCCTGTACGGATGTTCTGCGGTGCATCTGTTCGCTTGATGGTGGACGTTTGAGCAGTGGCCAGTGTGGGGCTATTGCAGATACTCACACAAGTCCTGCTGTGGACCTGTGCTTTCGTTTCTCTCGGGTAAATACCTGGGAGTCCAACTTGTGGACGATATTGCAGGTATTAAGAAACTGCCAAATTGCTTTTCACAGTGGCTGACCGTCTTACATTCCCGTCAGCAATGAGAGTTCCAGGTGTCCTCTGCGTCACTTGTATGGTCATTCTGATGGGTGTTCAGTGGCATCTCATTGTGCTTCAAATTTGCATTTCCCTAGTGACTTATGATACTTTTATACGCTTATTTGCAATCCATGTATCTTTGACAAAGTATTCATTCACATCTTTTGCCCGTTTTTTAATTGAGTTTTCTTTTTATCGAGTTTTAAGAGTTCTTTATATATTCTGGATACATGGCCATCCAGATACTCGATTTTAAAATATTTTGCCCCATCTCTACATTCTCCTTTGAGAAGCAGAAATTTAAAATTTTGAGCAAATTTGATTTGTCAGTTTTTCTTTTTATGGTTAGTGTTTTGTCTTTGTCCTCCTGCCAGATCTTTGCCTGGCCAATTG
>NW_012148108.1:460762-466069 GCF_000956105.1 Propithecus coquereli | reverse complement strand
CACCTCAGGCTGGTCCCTAGAGGTAAACCCATTTTTTAAAGCTATTTATTTTGGTAGTTGTCTCTAAATTTTAAAGTAATTATGTACATTTTACTATTACTAGGCTTATCTATTTTAGACATTGTCTTCTGTGACAGATTAGTTCTCTTATCCCTTAATTCCAACTTAACAATATTTTTTCTTTTATGATTTTGTGTCCTAAGAAGTCTTTGCTTTCCCTGTGTACATTTAGTTCTGTGATCCATTTCAAGTTGACGGTGGGAGGTAGGGATCAAGGTTTGGTTTTGCCTTTTCCATGCGGGTATCCGTTTGTTCAGGTATACGTTATTTTGTGTTCGTGGAGATGCATCTTCAAGGTAGAGTCCTGGGAGAGGATTTCTGGGTCAGAGAATGATTTACTACGCATTGCCGGGTGCCGAGGGTGCCTTGTTGTCCTGGAGTCCACCAGGGGTCCAGGAGACTGTGCCTGTTGGCCTGTAGCCTCACTGGCAGAGAGTGTCAAGTTTTTGAATTTCTTCAGTCTACAGTGAGAAATAATATCTTAAAGCAGTGTCCATTTGCATTCCTCTTAACATGAGTGCCACTTAACGATTTTTTAACAAGTCACACATTGTTGTGATTAAACACATATTTGGACTGACTTTCATCATCTCATTATGTGTTTTCAGTTGACCGTGATTTTTCTTTGCTTTTTTTCCTGTTCTTTGCTGCTGCTTCTTAACTTTTGACCTTTTTTTCTTTTACCTTTTCCCATTTTTATCTATTTCATTTTTCTTGACCTTAATTTTTTTTATATACTTATACTTTCTAGCAAAGTTTCAAGGTGATCATTGTCTAGCCTTCTCACCTCAAGAACCTTACCTTTTCTAGTCTAAAATTCTCCTATATTTGTGCTCACTGTTTTCTAGAGTTTTAGTTGTAACTTGTTGTTGAACATACACGTTTTGCACTGTTTTTGTTTAAGTTCTGTGGAGCTCAGCTGCTTGGGTTTGAATCCCAGATCTGTGCTTTATCAGCTGAGCAGACATAGGTAAGTTCTTTCACCTTTCTGAGCCCCCTTTTCCTCATCTGAGGAAGTGGGACGTAATTGCGTCATATAGGAGCCATCTAGAATTCAGTAAAGTAAAATCCTATCACATAACACTGAGTTAGTTAGTGCATATAAATCATTTAGTGGAATAGTTCTTGATGTATTATAAGCACGAAGTAAATGTTGGTTGTATTATTAATATTGTCATAGTGCTGGCTTATTTTTCTCCTTTCCCAAGTCCATAGTTGAGCAGTTCTAGTAGGGGCCTGTAGGTAGGGTGTGTTAAAGTAAGGTAGTGGTTATGCTGGGTGTAGTATTTTAGGTTCTTAGTTATTTTCCTTGAGCACTGAAGATAATACTTAATATTATAAATCTGTTGGTCTTTCTTTATAAGTAATTGGTACGCTCTGTCAATTGACTGTTGAGATTTTGTTTTTATCTTTATTTCTGCAGTTTCTTTACAGTGTGGTAACAAGTGGATGGTTCAAAATGTGTTCTGTGGACACTTGGAATTTTTCAATTACAGAACTCATGTCTAACTTGAGTTTTTGAAGAGTGTGAGATGTTAACATCTTTAAAGACGTTTTTCTTCCTCTTCTCTTCCTGAGTCTAGTAGCCATAGGTCACTGTTTCCTCATCTGTCATTCATTTCTCTTAGCCTCTTTTTTATATTCTCTATCTTCTATTTCTCTGAACTGATTTCTGAGAGATTTTCTTAATTTTTTTAGTTTGCCATTTTTTCTCTTTGCTTCTAGCCTAATATTTAGTTCATCTTTTGAGTTTTCACTTTGATGACCAATTTTTATTGCTTAGAGTTCTAATTGGCTTTTTTATGTTTATCTGTCTTTTCACCTATTTTGTTTCATAAATACTGTCCATTCTTTTATTTCTTGGATATTTTATCTTAAAAGTTTTTTAATTTTACAAATTTTTATTGGTACATAATTACTGAGAGTAAAATGTAAATGTGCAGTTTAATGAGTTTAACGGAAGTTTAAAGCTGTATCACCCAAATCCCTATGAAGATATGAGCATTTTCACCTCCCCAGAAAGATCTTCTGGTCCCCTCCCCTCCAAACGCAGGTGTTGCTTTCTATCCTTATAGCTTAGTTTTTCATGTTTGTGAGCTTTTTTTGCTTAGTCTTAATGTCTGCCAGGTTTCTCCTGTTCCATAGATGAGAAGTTCCATCCTTTTTGTTGCTGAGTAGTGTTCCATGGTATGAATATATTGTGGTTTATTTATCCACTATTGTGTTCGTGAACAGTGGGATTGCTTTCAGGTTATAACTATTATAAATAAAGTACAATTAGCATTCTTTTGCAAGACTTTGTGGACATACGTTTTCATTTATTTTTGTAAAACTAATAGTGAAATGGTCGGATCGTGAAGTATGTGAATGTTTATAGGAATTGCCAAACTGTCCTCTGAAATACCGTTCTGAGTGGCTGCTTCCTCACAACACAGTAGCTGGGTTCCAAAACGAGCACCCGGGAGAGCAAGTCACAAGCACGGCGCTTCTGTGATCTCGCTGTGGAAGTCGCATGGCATCACTTCCGTGTTGTTCTGAGCCCGCCCAGCTTCCCAGACCCCACCTCTCGCCGGGGGTTGGAGTGTGATGCTGGGAGACATCACCGCGGCCCTGCCAGGGAAATACACTCTGCCCGGTTGGGAAGATAAATTAGGTTCCACCCTTGGCAGTCTGGTACGGGAGTCGCTAGAACTTGTCAATCTTTTTACAATAAAGGTGCAAACAAGATTCTAAAATTTAATTCCCTTGAGCAAGGTTTAATATAAAACCCTATTCCATAATAACTTTATGTATTAAGATTGTATAATGGTATTTATTTTTTATTCCTTTTTGTCCTATATTCTACCTGTTAATACTATTTTTAAGGCAGCTTTTTTGCACTATTTTTATTTTGCAGATAAAGCTATAAAATGTAATGTGGATTCATTGAGAGATTCACCAAAAGATAAATCTGAAAAGAAACAGCATTGCAGCTCTTTAAAAGATATAAACAAGGTTGTGTATTTTTAAATGTTCCTTAAATATAAACTTTATATAATATTGATTTTAGAATATTCTCTTTTGAAAGCCATTAGGAACCATGGGATTCTATTGGGAACAATGGATAGAAAATATATTTTCTATTCAAAAATCCTTGGCTATTACAGTTTTTTCATGAAAAAATACAGTATGCATGTTTGCTGATTTTGAAAGAACAAGATAACTCCAGCTCATCTTGTGCCATGTTCTTGTGCCCAGTGGCCTTCCTGCAAAATTGAGTATTTATTCTCATTTTAACAAGAGTGTGAATATCTGGGATTTGGGGAAATTCTAATAGTTAAGTTCAAATCTAACCTGCCCTTCAGTTTCTTTGACAAAACAGGTAGAAGTAATTGCAGAACATTTTAAATACTGATTATCTGAAGGGCCCAGTGTGGTGGCTGTAATCCAGCACTTTGGGAGGCCAGGAGTTCAGGACCAGCCTAGGCAATATAGCGAGACCCTGTCTCTACAAAAAAAATTAAAAAATGAGCTGGGCGTGGTGGCTCATGCCTGTAGTCTCAGCTCCTTGGGAGGCTGAGGCAGGAGGATCACTTGAGCTCAGGACTTTGAGGTTGCAGTGAGCTGTGATTGCACCACTGCACTGCAGCCTGGGTGACAGGGTAAATAAACACATACCTACGTATCTGAAATGCCAGCTGCCTGCTGTTTGAACGTTTCAATCTAGGGGTTGTGGCAGTGCCGTAATTGCCCAACTTTCCAGTTCTTTGTCCTTCCATATCTGTGTGTGCATGAAAACTGGCTGGAATGGTGGTTTATGAGAATAATTCCCATGGAATTTTGGTTCCAAAAGAATATATATCTTGCGAGCATACATATTCTTTCTGAACAAAACTTTTTTTTTTTTTTTACAGTGTGTTGCATCTTCAGCATACTGGCCAACAAAAAGAGGCATAACCATATATGCTGATCCAGATATACCAGCGGCAAGGTACGATTTGAAAATTCAGCGTAATCAACTAGAGATTTGAGCGTAATGTTGTCTTAGACAGTGTTCTGTAAGACCGACGACAGGAAAGTATTCCATTTCCAAAAAAGAGCGGCCCAGGAAATTTTGATTAAACATATGTTAAAGGAAAAATACCGTGATGGTTGGTCAGCACAGTTGACCGAAACTGATGGTGGCTCTAGAGGCCCCTCCCACCTCGCTGGACGAGTTGTTTGTGGAGGGCAGGTGCAACAACGGTTGGCCCAGCGTGATCTTGATGCGCAGAAGGCCGGCGTGGGCCCGATGGCAGTACGAGGAGACTGGTTGCGAGTGGGTGGAAAGCAGAGAATGGTTTGCTGTCTTCTCAGAGTTGGGTACCGAAGGCTTTGACCTTGTCCTCTTTAAGATGCATGTCAGTGACATTAATGAAATCACAGAAAGGATGTTGTGTTATACCACTTTGTGTCAAGTACTAGAACTCAAAATAGTATACTTTCCTTTTTCTACTTCTGGACTTTATGGTGTTGTCATACATTTTATATGTATAATTATATACATAGTATAATGCTAGAATCTATTATCACATTCATTTAAACAGTCCATTATCTTTTAGAGAGATTTAACCAAAAAAATCTTTATATTTACCTGTGTAGTTACATTGGTGCTTTTCGCTTGTTGTATAGATCCGTATTTCAATCTGATATCATTTTCCTTATACCCCAAGGGCTTCCTTTAATATTTCTTATATTGTGAGTCTGCTGCTGATCAACTTTTTTAGCTTTTAAAAAATAATCTATTTGAAAATTTGTTTTAGCTTCATTTTCGAAAATGTCATTTTGCTAGGTATAGAATTCCAGGTCAACAGTGCTTTTCTCTATATTTCAAAGATTTGCCCCACGATCTTGCTTGCGTTGTTCCCAATGCAGTACATACTTTCATCTTTTTCTTTCTTCTCTTTCTTGCTGCTTTGAGCTGTGTAATATGCCTTGGTGTAATGTCGGTCATATTTCTCATGCCTGAGGTTCATTAATGTTCTTCATTTGCAGCTTTCTGTCTTTCTTTAAATTTGGGATGTATTCAGCCATTGTTTCTACATGTATTTTGGCTGCACCAGTCTCTTTCCTCACCTTTTGAGACTCTGATGAAACAAATATCAGGCATTTTGATATTGTCCCCAAGGTCCCTGAGGCCCTTCTCATTTTTTTTTTTTTTTTTTGAGACAGAGTCTCACTGTGTTGCCCCAGCTAGAGTGCTGTGGCGTCAGCCTAGCTCACAGCAGC
>NW_012148108.1:428716-460082 GCF_000956105.1 Propithecus coquereli | reverse complement strand
CTGCGTGGAAGTGTCTGGTAAATCCCGTCTGAGTTCGCTTAGCGTGGAACCTATCGATTGTCTCTTCCCCGACAGTCCATCTGATCTTCCTGGTTCTAGGCATGTGAGTAACTTTGGGTTGTAGGAGTTGTAGTCTGGACAGTTTGAATATTACGTTGTGAGACTCAGGTTTTTGTTAAAATCTCCTAGAGAAGGTTGATTTTTGTGGTTGTCATCTATCTTGGCAAGAGGTCAACAATTCCATTGGGTTCAGAGCTCAAATTCTGTTTCACTGTCCGTGGGCGATGGTTGCAATGTTAGCCCGATTTCCTACCCTTTGGTGTGCTGCTTTGGGTCTGTTCTGCATATTCTCAACTTGGGGTGGGGCTGGGGCTTGTGTTGGTTGTAAAAAGAAATAGGGGAACCCCCTACCCACGTCTCTATTTTCAGAATTTCCCTCACATGTGAGAGTTTCTGGTGTTCCTTCTCCCTGTTCTTCTGGCCAGATATTAATAGATAATTTCTCCTGGAGAAATTACTGTGCAGTAACGTGGGATGGGCCACTTTGGGAACAAGACAGAGATAGAAATAAGGGAGCAAGAAAGATGGAGATTTCCTCCACGCAGCCTTTGGACCACAGGGTTCCTGCTTCCCGGTTCCTCCGGCTGCAGGGATAGGTTTTCTCCTGGGCTTTTAGGTGACCGTATTGCTGTTGCCTTTGCTATGTGCAGCTCCCAGATGGAGCTGACCTCGCAGCAGGGCCAGGAGAGAAAAAGACGAAGAAAAGAAAATCAGTGGCGATTCCCCACACTGTCCGGTTTAAATGGTGCGTCTCCCCAGTTCTCTGGCTTGAAAGAGGGGAGGTCTCTCGCAGAGCTTTTTGTTTGTTTTTAGAGATGGGGTCTTGCTCTGTTGCCCAGGCTGGAGTGCAGTGGGTGATCATAACTCACTACACCCTCTAACTCCTGCCTCAGCCTCCCAGGTCACGGGACCACAGGTGTGAGCCACTGCACCTGGTGCTCTCGGCGTTTCTGATGTCTGCGTGCGCCACACAGTTCACCTTTGGGTCAACACCAGGAAATAGAAAAAACTCAGGAAATGCTCTGTGACTCTGTTGGTTTTTCGAGTGTTTACTTTTCTCCCTATTGTTTTGTGCCTGCTCCAAGGTTTCTGGCTGTGGTAAGTAGGAGAGGCTGTGGTGTGCTTGTGTCACCTTGGCCGGCACCAGAAGTTTCCAAAGTGATTTTCGTACCTAAAGGGCTGAGCTTCAGTTCTCCCAGAAATGTCCTTATGTAGATAAACCAATTCCTCAGTGGTACTTCTTAAATTTTCTCCTAGAAAATAAAGATATTTTCAAGCTTGGGATCAATGGGTTAGCAAGTTTTCATGAGTGTTTTTCAATTTCTAGTTCTTTAAGTCAGAAGCCAAACGAGAAGCCACTTAGATTGGTGGAGAAGAAAGAATACGATGAGAAGAATGGTTGCGTGAAGTAAGAATTTTTTCTTGGCCTGAATTGTTTATTTAAATGATTATAATAAAATTGTAAGCAAAACAAATTTACATATTTTAGCATTAATTTCAAACCTGTATTCCCATCAAAAGATATACACACAGTAAGTCTCCTGTGGGCTTTGAAGTAAGATTTTTCTTTTCCATTCACTGGGGTAGATTTTTCTGTTCGAAGCTTTGTTCCAGCGTCAGTAGTCGTTTTCTGCTTCTTCTTCCTGATTCTCATGGTGAATTTTACAAAATGAATTAGAGGGACAGGTGCGGTGGCTCAAGCCTGTAATCCTAGCACTTTGGGAGGCCAAGGCAGGAGGATCACTTGAGGTCAGGAGTTCAAGACCAGCCCGAGCAAGAGGGAGACCCCATCTCTACAAAAGAAGAAAAATTAGCCAGGCATAGTGGCACGTACCTGTAGTCCCAGCTACTTGGGAGGCTGAGGCAGGAGGATCACTTGAGCCCAGGAATTTGAGGTTGCAATGAGCTGTGATGATGCCACTGCATTCTAGCCCAGGCAATGGAGTGAGACCCTGTGTCAAAAAAAGAAAAAAAGAACTAAGATACAGTTGATCTTTGGAGCTGTTGATTTTCCATGGGTTGGTGTTTGGTTTCTTCCCATTTTTCTGATGTTAAATAAGTCCACCACCTGCTAGAAAAACTGTTAACAACAGAGTAATAACTTCATTTTATACTTGTGTGATCTATAAAATGTTTTCATACCAATTTTTATGATACTTTTTACCATAGTAGCCTAAACAATTTCACATCCCAAGTAACTGTGGCTACTCTGGAGCCACCAAAGCAACATAGAGTTTAAGACAGTTGGGAGGTGGGTGGGTCACATTGTATCCACTGATCGGCCCAGGGTTCGGAGGGAGGGCGTTGACCGGGCAGCTGTGTGGGCCGCGCTGCCCAGCTTCCCAGAGGCCATACCGATGGCTTACAAGGACCTCTTACCCCTCAGGAGCATCTCGCAGTATTCTAGGGCCAAGGCATCAAAGGCTGCCATGGAGCCCCCAGAGCCGGGCACGGGCGTCCGTGCACCTGGTTGACGCTCTCCTCCCAGGGCAGGCCACCACCCTAATACCCGAAGGTTTTCCTCTTGCAGTGGTTATTTCCTGTGGAACAAAAGGGCTTGCATTGTTCATGCAGCTCATTCCTCTCTTTTGTTATTTTAAATTACAAGCTGGTAAATTAACCCTGAAATATTCTATGCCCTTTTGTTTTTGCATTAGAGAGTTCTGTCCCGTCTCCTGTTCTGCTAAGTGTCCTTTACTTTAGAACCCCTGATGCAAGTGCGTCAGTTACTCTGTCAGTCCGCCGTGGGTTCCGGGGAACCTTGGAGTGGTTCGAGATTAAAGAGCAAAGAAGAAAGAAGGCAGTGGTTTTCTTAGAAACATGAAGATGAGCTGGTGATCATGTGATCCTTCTCCTTGACGGTCCTGGATTGCCCATGCTGTTTCCAAAGTCTGCAGAACCATGTGCCCGCCCTCTCTGGTCAGAGTAGCGAAGACGCCCTTTCCTCAAGGGTGCTCAGTCATGGGTTTGCAGATGTCACATCCGTGTGACTTAAAATGTGGTGGTAATAATAATGGCACCGTTAGAAAAGGGCACACAGTGACCGTGGCATGTTGCCAGAAACCCTGCTTAATCTCCTCTGTTTGAAGCCTGTCGTTTTCTTGCCTGCTTCTTGCACTGATAGCATTGCTTGAGTTTGTAAATTCCAGCAAGCGGTTCTGTTTCTTTTTCCTTAGACCTGTTCTTTCATGTAACCCATTTGGAAACCCCGAAATTACAGTAAGTTGAGTAAGAGGTCCCCCAGATGCGGTCTTTCCCACGCCAGGAGCTCACACCACCCTCTCCTTTGGAATCCCAGATCCTCGGGTGGGGGGGAGCGCGTCAGGGTCCACATCCAGAGGTCGAGGGCCCAGGTGGCCGATTTCTCTTCGGTGGTTTTGGGCATCCAAGAGAAACTGCTCTGTTCACTTAGAGCTTCTGGAGATGACTAGGCAGCTTAGGTTGGGTCTGAGATATAATGTCCAACCTGTCGCCAACTTCATCAGCTGCCCTGGGGTGTATGCTGGGGGTCGCAGATGAAACTCAACTCTGGTTGGTTGGTAGTGACTCCCTGAGCATGACTGATTGATGGATTTTAGATAGGGTCTCGCTCTGTCACCCAGGCTGCAGTGCACTGGCGCGACCGTAGCTCACTGCAGCCCCAAACTCCTGGGTTCAAGCGATCCTCCCACCTCAGCCTCCTGAGTAGCTGGGACTACAAGCGTGCGCCACCACGCCTGGCTCGTTTCTTTGTTGTAGAGGTGGAGTCTCACTGTGCTGCCCAGGCCCCTGCAGCATTATTTCAGAGAGAATTTTGACACTGCAACCAGGAGCACTAGGGAGAGTATTTTTATGATTGATTAAGATATCGTATGCCAGGTGCGGTGGCTCATGCCTGTAATCCCAGCACTCTGCGAGGCCTAGGCGGGAGGATTGCCTGAGCCCAGGAGTTCAAGGTTACAGTGAGCTGTGATCGCACTATTGCCCTCCAGCCTGGGTGACAGAGCAAGAGCCTGTGTCTAAAAAAAAAAAAGAGGTTCTGGGTGCAGGGGAACGGGGTGGTGGCCTGCTTGCCACTCATTTGTCATCTTTGATGTATGACGTAACCCCGTAGCTTTCTTGACAATTCTTTGCCTTTCTATCTTTCCTGCACCTCGTGCCTCCTGTGATACACACTCTTTGTTCTTCATTTGTCTTCCTTTAAACATTTTAACATTTGCCTGCTTTGTGCCATCCATTTAGTTAAGATAGAAATTTTCTGTATTCTTGATAATATTGCTTCGATATCAGAGTTTGAACAGCAGTGCTTGTTAAAGGCTGAAGTGACACAGGCTGTTGAACCCTTCCTGACCAGAGCCTCGGCCAGCCCACGTGGTGGACGGTGAGGACTCAGCCCTGTGGTACCACCCCCCTTCCCTCTTGAAGTCACACCGACGCTCTTGTTCCTCCCACGATCCTACCCTCTGCATCGTGATCCTGGTGAGATGAGAGTTTGCCGTGTACAGGGGCTCAGAGCAGATAAGAGCCCTCAAGCTGTGGAGCCGTGCAGTGATAGGGCACGGTTACTTCTCTGTTCTCGCAGAGCTGTTTGGTTTACCTGAAGGTAATAATTATCTTCTAGTGTTCTTTCTTTTCTTAGTTTTCTATACATCTCTACTGATCGATCTCCAGACTTCTCCTCTGTTGTCTGAACTCAGTTAAACTCAATGTTCTCACTCACATGGTCCTCAGAAACCTCTCCAGAGCCTTCCATCCTGCTTTGGTCTGTGTCTGATGCATCACCCTGTGTTCATCGTCCCCAACATCCTGTAACTTTCTTGAATCCAGTGCCCTCTTTTCCGGATAGTCTACCTTCATCTTACTTGGCTCACTCCCTTGTTTCGGTGGTGAACGTCCTCCAGTAGCTTCCTGAGAAGGGAAACACGAAACACAAAATTTTTAGAGACTTTGCATAAATGCTTTTAGACTATCCTCACACGCGATCAGTAGTTTGGGTATGGATTTCGAAGGCATTTCTGCTTTATCTTCTAGTTTCTAGTGTTGTCGTTGAGAAGTCCGCTCCATTCTGATTCCTTATTCTCTGTGTATGACTCCTTTCTCCCTTTCTCTCTCTTGGATACCTACATGATCTTCCCTTCATTCCCGGTGTCTGGAGGTTCCACTGTTGTGCTCGGCGCTTGGTGGAGGAGTTTTCCTTTTGTTGTCTTTTTCTTATAGTGTCCTATCCTTGTTTCGTATATATGATGCTTTCTCTCATTTTTCTAAGGATACTAATGATTTGGGGGCAAGTTTTTTTCCTCCCTACACTGTTTCTTGCAATTAGCATGACTCCGCTTTTGTTTTTTGTCTCCGTCAGGTTAGAGGCTCTCCTCAGATGTCTGTGGTCCTGGACTGTCTGCTCATGTTTTAGCTTCAGGGCCTAGTGAGCCCACCTGGGTCTCTGAGTGTGCGGAGGCTTGTTGACCACGGGCCTCACCGTGGAGCGAGCTGCCTGTGGGGGACCCTCGCAGTCAGTCTCCCTGGTCTTTTCTCTTTGGGACGTCAGATTTCCCAAGGAAGGCTCCTGCTGTGCTCAGTGCTGAGTGGCAGAAGCCGGCTGGGGTCTCGTCATTTAGCACCTTCCTCTTCAGTACGGTGCCTCCATTCTCAGCCGTGTCTCCGGTGCCCCAGTCCTGAGAGTCTTGTTTCGGCCTCTCCGGAGAGTCACGCCCTGGTCTTCCCAGGGTGGGCGTGGGTAGCTGTCTGGTGTTGAGACGTGCAAGACGACCCAGAGCTTCCCCCTTTATCTTGGCTTCCTGCTGCTCTGCCCCAGCCAGAGGAGCCTGGTCCTGATCCCTGCGTGTTCTGAAGATGAGAGCGGGGCCTCCCGTGGCTGGGTCAGTTCAGCTGTCTCGGGTCTGTGGAGTCCGTGACCACCTGCCCATCTGTTTTCTGGCTTCTGAAATTTTGTTTTGGAATGTTGTCTACTCTGTGGTTCTTGCCTTCGTTGCGGCTTTTAAAAAAATAGCTTTATTGAGACCAAATTCATGGACCATGAAATTTACCCTTTTCAAACATACAATGCAGTGGTTTTTAGTATATCCACAGAGTTCGCGACCATCCCCATTGTCTCATTTCTGAACAGTTTCATCGCCCCCGTGTCAGTTAGCGGTCACTCTTCGATTTCCCCTCTCCTCCTCTGCCTCTGTGGATTTGCCAGGTTTGGATGTCATGTATAAATAGAGTCATAAGAGTATGTGGTCCTTTGCGACTGGCTTTGTTCACTTAGTGTAATGTTTTCAGAATTCATCTCTGTTGTAGCACAAGTAAGGACTTCGTTCTTTTTTATGGCTGAACACTGCTCCATGGCATGGATAGAGCACATTTGATTTACCCATTCGTTGGTCGATGGCATTTGGGTCTTGGGACTTTTGCGTTTAAAAACCCACACACAGGAATGGGGTTTTGGGAAGGCGCAATTTGATGTGTGTATTTAATCCGCCCTCTTTACCCTGAAGTCCCCACCACCTGTGTGGTTCGCGAGTTTTGCCACCGTCACTGTCCTTGCCCATACTGCAGCTGGGGCTGGTATAGAGGAAGCAGTTTCAGGTTTTTCCTCTCAGTTAGCAGAGGTCGCGGTGGACCAGTCCTGTCTGGTCTTGTTTTCTTATCCATAGAACAAAGACAGTGAAGTAGAGCAGTGGATCCTGAGCTTGGCTGGGCCCGTCTCGGGCGCTCTCAGAGGGGCCTGGACTGCAGGGTGGACACAGCACAGGTACAGGCCTGGCCCGGCCGGGAGGCACCGCGGCCCTTGTATCTTCGTGTGACCCAGCGGAATGGAACGAGCAGCCGTCGTACCGCTGTGCCTTGGGCTATTTAGTCCATTTTACTTCTGTCAAGGAAGAGTTAAACAATAGCTCAGTTGAGGAAATGTAAACACTTGTTTCTTCAAATTGTTTTTAACTATTTTACAGATTACTGCAGTTTTTAAATCCTGATCCTTTGAGAGCTGATGGCATCTCTGACCTGCAGCAGGTATCACAAGCCCTAAAAAAGTGAAAAAAGAGAGAAAACGATTTATTCTTTAAATTCTTCTCCTTTCTTAGTTGAGCGTGGCGGTGTGCGCCTGCAGTCCCAGTGCTAGGGAGGCTGAGGTGGGAGGATCGCTTGAGCCCAGGAGTTCCAGGCTGCAGTCTGGGTGAAAGAGCAAGACCCCATCTCTTTAAAAAAAAAAAATTCTTCTCCTTCCTCCCTCCAGTCTTGAGATTAGAAGAGAAATCTCTCAGATGGGGACTTTACCTACAGACATCCTTTTAGAAGTTACCTAGTGGATTGCTCCAGAGAAATTGCTCTTTTTTTATTTGAGTAATATTAATAGATGATCTTCCTTTCATTTGGGTAGTTTAGGTGTTTTTTTTTTAATGAGCGTATTTACCCAGGGTTTTACATTGAAATCTGTTTTCTTCATTTTCGTAAAGTTCTCGATATTCTGTGCTAATACCTCACTGTCTACTTGACACACTCAGCTGCGGAAGCTGCAGTCGGGCGCGCAGCCTCCCGTTGTGGTGCTCCGGAACCGGGTCGAGCCCTGCCTCACCGTTGACACGGCGCCGCTCTCGGCAGACTTGAAAAAGGTGAACGTGCCCTTAAACCCAGACTCGCGGAGAAATACCAGCCTTTTCTAACACAGAGGGATTTTGTTAACAAGCATTTCTAAGGTTGCATTTCTTTGCCTTTGAAATTCTCTTTTAAGCTTTTGGTACCGATTTCTCATTCTTACGTCCAGATTAACTTCTTATAAGTGAATAATTCTTTTGTGGAGAAGCCATTGAATAGCCATAAATCCTCTTCTGAGATAAGTTTTCAAATGTGGCTCTGGAAAGGGGCTTAAAAGGGGCAACAAGGCCGGGCGCGGTGGCTCACGCCTGTAATCCTACCATTCTGGGAGGCCGAGGCGGGCGGATTGTTTGAGCTCAGGAGTTCAAAACTAGCCTGAGCAAGAGCGAGACTCCGTCTCTACTAAAAATAGAAAGAAATTAATCGGACAACTAAAAATACATAGAAAAAAATTAGCCGGGCATGGTAGCGCATGCCTGTAGTCCCAGCTACTTGGGAGGCTGAGGCAGTAGGATCGCTTGAGCCCAGGAGTTTGAGGTTGCTGTGAGCTAGGCTGACGCCACGGCACTCACTCTAGCCTGGGCAAAAAGAGTGAGACTCTGTCTCAAAAAAAAAAGGGGGGGGGCAACAAGTCACCTGGGCAATTGTAATACACTTCCCAGCCATTCTTTTCCAAATCGCTTTATAGACCTGTGGTTTCATTTGGCACATGGATCATACATGTTTATCTACTTCCTTCCTGACTTAAAAAAAGTTTGAAAAGGTAAAACTGCGAGGATGAATAGAATGAAAGAGAAGTCTTTGGTGGTTTCCCCAGGCCTTTAGAGGGTGGAGAGCAGGTGGCCGAGTGTGGCTGACGGCAGCGAGGAGTGAGGCAACGGGGCCGTGAGCCTCCTGCCCTGTTTCCCGGACACCCGCAGCCTGTTTGTATTCTTCACAGGAAGGAGGTTGGAGGCTCTTTTTGGAGAAACTGAATGGCCATGACCTTTAGATGATGCTATTTGGAATTCTCCCCAAAAGCGCCTGCTTGCTGCTCTGCCTCCCTACAGTGGGTGACAGTCACTTGGTGACGGGATTCGCGGTGCCAACAGAGCTTCTAGTCAGGTTTTTGTGTCTCCCTGTTCAGTACGACCAGACGTCAGGGATCGTGGACATTGGAAGAAAGACTTTACCTTGAAAAACACAAACAGACTCTGGAGGAAGCAAACAATGCAGGGAGTAGGAGAAAATGTTGAAGAATACATATTCTCAGAGAAGACGTTGCATCCATTTAACAGTAACAGGGGGCTATAAAACAGGAATAATCAGAATAAAAAGGGTTCTTGGAAATTTAAAATATAGAAATTTTTAAAAATCACTAGTAGGTCTGAGATATAGAAGCTAACTATTAGAATTCTATAGAAAAAAAGGCAAAGAGATGGAAATAAGAGAAAAAAATTGAGGGTCGGTTTGAGGTCCAGTATCTGAAAATGGGATTTCTAGAAAGAATGGAGAGGGCAGAAATTCTTTTCTTTTTTTTTTTTTTTTTGACCATCCTAGATCATTTATTAGGTTTGCATTTTGCAAACATCACTTACGTTAGCAGTAGCGGTGGAGCTGGAGAGTACTGTGCCTTCTCCAAGCTGCACGGGGCAGGAACCGACAGGTGGCGGAACTCACGGCCCTTTCCAAGGCTCTCTCGGCCTGCGGATGTCAGCCTGTGCATCTCCCCGTGCTTGTGGACGGTCTGGCGATCCACCAGGTGTCAGGATTTCTTCTGACAGCTTTATGGAATGGATCGATGAGGATAACCTCAAAAAACGTTATGTGGAATCTTCATCAACCCAGTAATAATTCAGGACTGTTAGAGCCCACAGTGGTGTCCAGCTCGCTCCTCGGCAACAGGCTGAAGGCGTCGCGCAAACTTCAGCTGGTTAACACCACGATGGACAAGCTCGCCATGGGTTGCACCCTTAGGAACTGGGCGTTTACGGCCACCGTGGTGCACACGGATCCTGTATGTGGCATGACCTTGCTTGGCCTTGTCCCGGCCAGGTGGGGCAGGTACCCCTGTGGAGCAGAGAGAGCTGGCGCTATTGCCAGCAGCGGACCCTCAGATGAAAGCGCATGACATCAGACTGCTGCTTCCTCCGTAGTTCCTGGATGTCCTTGTATGCACCCAGAAGGAAAGGAGAAAATTCTTGAGAGTTAATGCAGGAGTATTTCCTGGACCTAGTGGACACGAATCTCCAAATTAACAGAGTCTGCCTACTACACAGGCCCAGCACAACTGATGAATAAAGATATTGGATTCATTGTTGTGGAGCATCTAAACTTGAGGGAATCAGAGACCGTGAGAGCTTCTAGAAAGAAGAAATGGTCGTACACACAGGACCAGGAATCAGAATGGCTTCAGACTTCTCCACAGTGCACCAGAGAGAGGAGCATTGACTACAAAATTTTGACGGAAAGTTATTTCCAGCTGGGCGCGGTGGCTCACCCCTGTAATCCTACCACTCCGGGAGGCTGAGGCAGGAGGATCGTTTGAGCTCAGGAGTTCAAGACTAGCCTGAGCAAGAGGGAGACCCCGTGTCTACTAAAAATAAAAAAATTAGCCAGGTGCAGCAGTATGGTTCTGTAGTCCCAGCTACTTGGGAGGCTGAGGCAGGAGGATCACCTGAGTCCGGAAGTTTGAGGTTGCAGTGAGCTGTGATGATGTCACTGCACTTTACCCAGGGCGACACAGTGAGACTCTATCTCAACAACAACAACAACAACAAAAAAGTTAGTTCCAACCTAGAGGTCCAAACTCAAATTATCAATGAAGTGTCAGGGTAGAATGAAGGTATTTTCAGACACGTAACGTCTCAAAAAATTTATTCTCTGTGCCCTTTGTCACGAAGCTATTGAAATATGTTCTCCACCAAAACAAAGAAGTAGACCATGTGGGTTGCAAACAGAAGGGTGATGGCAGGGACGGTCCCAGGAGAACAGCTGGATCCCAGGTGCAGAGAGTACTGGGCCTCGAGGATGTGGGAAGAGGACCTCCTGCAGGCGGCAGTGCTGCCGAACTCGGCCTTTTGGAAGGCAGTGCCTGTGTGGCCGGAAAGCTCTGTGGGAACACTCAGGCCTTAGTGACAGTTACATCGAAAAATCAGCAAATAAAAGTGTGTTTCTAAAAAGCTTTGCAAGTGGAGCTAATAAACTGGCAGAGTATTAGGAGAGTAAGGAGAAGAAACCACATTCTGATTCCACTGAGCTTTTAGCTCCTGATCATGGACCACCTATTGGCTCCTTTCACTCTGGGACCCGTAGAAGCGAGAGTCTTTTAAGAGGAGTTTGGTATCCTGTTAAAGACTCGGGGAACTTAGCAAGTTAGGTCCTGGAAAATGCCAGGTTGGGCGATGCGTAGTGGTGGTTGGAGTAAAGTGAGCAACGAGGCGGGGTTTTTGTTAGTTTTCTCTACTTTATCACAGCTTTTGGTTGTTGATGTTTTGTAGGCTCTTCAAAGAAAGAAATTTCCGGGACCCAGCCACACGGAGTCTTACTCCTGGCCTCCCATAGCGCGAGGCTGTGACGTGGTTGTCATTTCTCACTGTGGACACGACCCTCTGCTGTACCTTCCGCCAGTGCTCACCGTTCTGCAGACGGGCGGCTGCTACAAGTCCCTGCCGAGCAGAAACGGAGTAAGTTGAAGACAGTTTGGTTTCTGAACAAAATGGGTTAAATATTTATTTTTAAATTGTGTGCCTGACGTCACACAACTTGGTTTTCAAACTGCCAGCACAGAAACCATCCTGTGAGGAAGTTCCTCTCTCTCCTCGCACAGCGATGCTCACCTTGAGCTCCAGCTGTGGGCTGTTGGCTGAAGCTTTTAGAGATGAATATTTGGCTTTTAAATGATTTCACTGACATTAATTTATCTGTCACAGCAGCCACGTGAGATGATCCGGCCGTGTATCGTTTTCACCATTTTGTAGATGAGAAAATTAAGCTCAGGGAAAGTTACTGGGATGAATCCCTAATAGCTGGCGAGTGGTAGAAGTGGGATTAGAATTTCGGTTTCTGCTGCTTTGTCCCGTGTTCTTTGAACTATTTCACAGCACCCTACACTGTTTTATGATCCTTCTTAACTTTGATCATGGGTGAGAATCTGGAAATGACCGAGAGAGGGGATGGCAAGGAGAGAAAGGGGGCGTGAGGGTCGGTGGTGGGCAGTGCCGTCTGCTTTGCTGGGCGTTGGCTGCTGGGGGACTGATGGACGTGAAACCTCCATCTCGGACACTGGCTCGCAGGATGCACTACAGACAGTTCTGCCACTCAGCACGTGGCCACAAATAGCAGCAAGAAAACAGAGTTGCAGTTAGAAAAGATGCTCGTTTGTTTTTCTAATTACACCATGCAGTTTAATGATTTCTCTTTAGAAATTTACATTCCCCGTACATGGTGCTTAGGAGCAGGGGATGTGGAGCCAGACGCCTGGGTTCAAATCCTGTTGCTACCACGTTTTGCTGTGCAGCCTTGAGCATCTGACTTCCCCCCTCTGTGCCTCAGACTCCTCATCTGTGAAATGAAGTAATGATGGGCCCTACCCCATAAGAGTGCTTGAAGGACTGAGTGAGTTATACCCTAGGAAAATCTGATTCAATGTGTCCAAATCCATGTTAATGAAATTATATTTTAACTTTTCTGACCTCGATGATGATGATAGGAAAAAACGTATGCTTATTCTCTACAAGGAGATGTTCTGGATGTTTCCCGTATAGTGTGTTTAATTCCTAACTATTGTCCAGAAGTTTTTGAATTTGTTTGTCTTTGCAGCCTCTTGCAGTCATTGTGTGCCCTGGATGGAAAAAGGCCCAGTTTATTTCTGAATTATTGGAAGACTATACCGTGTCCTCCCGGCCTCTTCATCCTGTGTTATTAACAATCGGACTCCACAAAGATGAAGCGAAAAACATGAAGCTTCCGAGGGGGTGTAAGCATCCTTTCCGAGGTGTTTGGTTTTTCCTGCAGAAGACAGTGGACCCTGCCCAGGCAGGCCTGGGACCCACAGGTGACGTGGCTGGGTGACGATGCCGCTGATGGTCACCAGTTCAGACCTCGCACGTCAGTTACTGACGAGTATCAAGTATGAAGGTTTGATCTTGACCTGCGTCTGTTTCACTGAAAAAGCTTTGCGGTTTCATTCGTTTTTTGACCGTTCACTGAGCTCCTGTCGTCGGGCCCTGGGCACACGGTGTTGACCGAAAGCCCCGCCTTCCGTGAGCGCGGAGCCTGGCACAGCCCAGGCGTGTGTTCAGTCGGGTCACACAGGGCTGTCCCGGTAGGAGCCTCGCCTCACTCTCCTGAGTGCAGCTTTCGCTGTAGTTAGAAGGCACTTCCGGGAAGTGTGTGGACTCTTAGCAAAGGGAATGCTGGAAAAGCCTTGTGGAAAATCCAAAATGTCTGTTTTTTTCTTTTGAAACGTAGGTGATGTGATCGTGACAACACCGCACAGCCTGCTGAGACTTCTCACCCATCAGAGCCTGTTGTTCCTCAGGCTCTGCCACCTGATTCTGGATGAGGTGGGAGTCCTGTTCTTGGAGGCGAAGGAACAAGTAAGCACAGCACCCCTCCGGGCGTCACTGCTCTCAGAACACGCGCAATTACAGAGTCAGGAGGTGTCTGGTTGGGAAATAAACTGGTTAATCTAAAAAAATTAATTTTCCCTTTGATTTCTATAATAGAGAAAATGTTTATCTGAAATTTCTTTCCCTGTGTTGAAGTTCTTTCTAAAGAGCAAAAATTCTTTCCCAGGGAGATTTTCTGAACCATTTCATTACTATTATTCTGATTATGGAAGCAATAGTTTTGATTTTTAAAACATTGAGACATAGAGAAGAGCACTTGAAAAAACCCACCATCCACAGTCGCGCTCTCAGAGGCAACCACTCCACTGTTGTAGAGTATGTCCTTCTTTTTCTAAAAATCCTGTGTGCGGATGCGTGTGACGGACCTCGCCCAGAGCGTGTGGCGCGTGCCGCTCTGTGACTCGGGCTGCGAGTGCCGCTGCCGCCTGCTCTGCAGGACGATTGCTGCTGGCCGTGTGGTGTTGATCGTGTGGGAATGACACGATTTATTTTACAGCTGTCTCGTTTTTTGGATATTTAACATAATTTGGGTATGTGTGTGGCTAAAGAACATGCATCTTTTTTGCACCGTTTCCCTTAAGATAAATTCCTAGGAAGGGAGTTCGTGGATCAAAGACTGCGAGTTCTCGTGAGGCATTTGTTGGAAGCAGTGTAACATGACGGCCGAGATCATTCGTTTGGGAGTGACTACGGCCCCAGGGTCAAGTCCAAGCGTTGTTACTGACGGTGTGGGGCTGCGGTGTGGGGCCGCGCGTGGTTCCCGAACTCCTCTAGAGTCTCGGTTCTTATTTGCAAAATGATATCCGGGTACGCTGCATCGTGCGGTTGCCTTTCTGGAAGCACAGACCAATGTACAGTCCGTCAGCAGCACGCCCGCACGGCACGCTCCCCGCACTCCTGGCAGTAGCAGCTTCGGCCTGGCCTTCTCCTGTAGTCTGACTGGTCAGGAGTGGGAGCTCATGAGCTTAATTTGTAGCCCTTGATTGCTTGCCACATTGAACAGTTCATAGTGATCGTTTGTATCCATTCTTCTATGAGTTGCTTGTTCATTTCCTTTTCTTTCTGTTGGTGGGATCATCTTTTTCTAATCAGCTTTTAGAAATTTTTATGCAAACATGTTAATCCCTTGTTAGTTGTGTTACACATATTTGCCAAGATGATGCTTGTGCTTTAATTTCGTTTATGATGGAGTTTATAGGATGTTTATTGGCTTTAAACTTAACATTTTCTCCTTTTTAGTTTTTTGCTTTCCTTTTATTTTTAGAGAATAAAAACAGAAAACATACAATATATATAACAGAATGTATACTATATATGCACAATATATATAACAAAATATATAATAGAAAATAAACAATTGCAGTTTATGTTCTGTCACACTAAATTCTTACTTTCTTTTGAAATACAAATAAAATTAATTGTACTAATTTTTTAGATGTTTGCTATATTAGATAACTTTAAAAAAAATACTGAAGTTGAAGAAAGGGAATCTGCCCCACATCAGATTGTTGCAGTTGGCGTTCACTGGAGCAAACACATAGAACATTTAATCAAAGAGTTCATGAATGACCCCTACATTGTGATCACAGCCATGGAGGAGGCTGCCCTCTATGGCAGCGTCCAGCAGGTACCGAGGACGTGTGTGTGTTGGGATGTGGCGGGCTGATGAATACAGCAAGTAACTTTTATTTCATGGCTTAATATTAAATGGCTACAGCTTTGATTTCATACAAAATCTGTAATTTTATATTTAAATTTACGTTGATTTCCTATACATTCTTTTCGATTAAAATCATTACGTATCTATGAAAAGTGAAACTGGAGCACCTTGAACATCTTAAAAATCACATTATTTCTGTATTTCATTACCAGATAGTGCACCTTTGCCTAGAATGTGAAAAAACCTCTACTTTACTCCAAACTCTTGATTTCAACCCAAATCAGGCTCAAAAGACCTTGATCTTCACCTGCTCTGTAGGTGAAACAGAAATAGTGTCTAAGGTGAGCCCGTCCACATGTAAAAATGTTCTCACTGTTTAAACCGTGGTTGAATCTTGAGTCATCAGAAAATTACTAGAGTAGTTGAACACGTGGTAGGGAAGTCAGTTTGATGAGTTTAACATCAGTCACAAGAGGATGTGGGTTCTGCTCAGCAAGGCACTGGGGCAAGAGGCCTGGTGCTGGGGGAGGGGCCAGGCCCGTGGGACCAGCCTTTCCATGGGAGCCGCGCCCCCCGGGGGGAGCAGGGCTGGCCAATTTTGTCTAGGCAGAGCATTAAAAGGATCCGATTCATAAAGAAATGAGAATATCTTCTGTTTCCTCTGTTTACGAAGATTGAGAAAATAACAGTAAAAGATGTTATCATGTGGTCAGCAAAGCCAAATAAATTGGCTACAGATTTATTCAATTTAATTTTATATACATTAATGCTAAAATGTAGACGCATATTTTGTAGTATGCAAAATAAATAGTAGTACATCCACCTTTCCGCGGTAACGAGCTGGAAGGTACAGTTAAAAAGCCATTGTCGACAATAGTACCATAAATCTGACGTATGTGTTTAGCCACACATACACATATTCAAGTATGTATGTGTTATTTAAAAAGGAAGGAAAATAGTTTTAGCAAAATGTTTCACTTGAGCAAGTTTTGAGATACAAACTGCAGAATTTTGGAAGTATATTTATTTTTTTACAGTCTCTCATTCTCAAGAATTACCAGATCAGAGAGGGAATGCCCTCACAGGAAATTTAAAGTGGTTTACATCGATAATTGCTGACAGAACAGTTGGCTTCGAGCTTATGTTCCTCACTGTGAACTGGCCTCTTTGGTTTCGTCTCTAGGTAGTAGAAAGCAATTCAATATTTTGCTTGAAAATGCATAAAGAAGTGGTTTTTAACTTAAACAGCGTTTTAGAACAGTGGAAGAAGTTAAGTTCTGGCTCTCACATTGTATTAGGTAAGTGTTTTAATTTCTATTTACATTTAATAAAGGCTGAGCTATTAGGAATCATGTCCTCACTTATATATCTCACCTACGGATCTCTCATTTCCGGATTTACCGAGAATTTATTAGTCATATTAATTTTAAAATGAAAATTAAGTTCCACTAAGATTTTGGTGTTAAGGTGGATCTGGGTGCCCCCAGGCTCTTGGGTCAGTAGGTAGCAACCCTTAGTCCAGACAGTCTTCTGGAACTCTAGCTTGAGCATCTCTGTCATGTATGTGTAGGCATACGTATTCATATGCCTACGTGAAACATTGTCATAAGTGATTGCTACGTGTAATATTAGAAACATAAAAGTCAAAATGTGTAAAATAAGTGAAAAATATATGGTTAGTCTGGATTTATAATAGGAAGAAGCATTTTTCAAGCTAAAAGGGAGACCACCTTTCTCTGGAATTTACGTACTGGGCCGTGGCATTTTTGGAAAAAAATGAGAAGTCTCTTTGCATCTAAAATAAAATTCCGTATAGAAACGTACTGCCGTGTGGCTGCTGGCACTGCTCACCGAAGCGAGGGCAGCGGACTCCAGCTCACGCGAAATTGTCGGAATGCTCTTTTCCAGCCCTGACCGACGACTGTGCGCCGCTCTTGGCCATCACCGATGCCACGTGTGTGGTTCACTTCAGCTTCCCTTCCTCTCCAAAAATTTTTGGTGGACGGCTGTATTGCATGTCAGATCATTTTCTGCGTTTAGCTGAACAGGTTTGATTACTTTATCGTCAATATTCCACTGGTGTTTTCTGCGTAACGATGAATTCAGAGTCCGTACGGCTTCCTCATTTAGACCAGTATGGGTGATCCACTCCTCTCTTCACTTCTGGTTTTAAGGGTTCTCCTGCAGAACAGGGAGATAAAAAAACCAAATCTGTCTTGCTGCTGACGGAGAGAAACGCAAGCCATGCAGTCGGCATCCTGCGCTACCTGGAGCGAGCAGATGCCAAGGTCCCAGCTGAGCTGTATGAGTTTACCGCGGGGGTTCTGGAAGCCAAAGAAGACAAGAAAGCCACAAGGCCTCTTTGTCCATATCTTAAGGCTTTTGGATTTTGCAAGTAAGCCAGTGTTCCTTTTTAAAAAAAAATCAAGGAATAACATGTGGTACGGTGCGCAGATGATAAGTTTACAGCTTGATGAATTGCTACGTACCCGTGTGAACTACCATTCGGCCCTGAGAGAGCACCCCAGACATCCCCCCTCGCTCTTACCGACAGGCCTCCCCCGGAAGGGACCACCCTCTAGAAAGCTGCTGGGTTTCGAGCTCCACATAAATGGAATTGTAGTATGTACTCTTTAGTGTCTGCTTCTTCCTCTCAACGTGATGTCTGTGACGCTCATCTGTGTTGCGTGTGTCGTATTTTATTTATTTTGCGACTCCATGTTCTGTTGTATGAATATATCAGTGTATGTGTTTCCATTCTCCTGTGGACGGGCCTGTGGGTTGTTTCCGGTTTGGGGCTACTGTGTATGAAGCTGCCATGAACACTCTTGTGTGTGTCTTTTTGTGGAAATACGCACCCATTTCTCTTGGGTGTGTTCTCTGGAGCGGAACTGCTAGGTCGTGGAGTAGGCGTATATTTAACTCTTCCAAAGTGGTTGACCATCTTGTGATCCTGTCAGTACTGTATGAGGGGGTTTGAGTTGTTCCGTGTCATTGCCAACACTCAGTATTTCTGAGGGTGTAACCACTGTGGTTCTAATTCATGTTTCCTAATGGCTGATGATGTCCCATGTCTTTTCGTATGCTTGTGGGTCATTTGGCCATCTTCTTTTTGTGAAGCGCCTGTTCAGGTCTTCGGCCCATTTTAAAAATGGGGGTAAGGCTGGGCACGGTGGCTCACACCTGTAATCCTAGCACTCTGGGAGGCCAAGGCAGGAGGATCACTTGAGCCCGGGAGTTTGAGGTTGAAGTGAGCCGTTGATCGTGCCACTGCACTCCAGGCTGGATAACAGGGCGAGACTGTCTTAAAAAGAGAAAAAAAAATGGGAATGTTTATCTTTTTCTTATTCATTCATGGGAGTAATTTATATATTCTAGGCATAAGTGCTTTGTCTGTTGTATGCATTGAGAATATCTTCTCCGTCTGTGGCTTGCCTTTTCACTCTTTCATTAGTCTTTTGATGAACAGACGTTTTTAATTTTGATAAAGTATTTTATGGTTATTTGTGTCCTTATGTAAGAAATATTGGCCTATCTCAAGGTCATGAAGACATTCTGCTGTGTTTTCTTCTAGAAGCTTTATAGTTTTAGCTTTCACATTTAGATTTGTAATCCATCCTGAATTAATTTATGTGTTTAGTGTGAGACACAGAGCAAGGTTTGCTCTTCCACGCGGGGAATCACTTGCTCCAGCACCATGTTTTAGTCGTCATGCTGTCCCGTGAATTAGTGCCTTTGACATGAACCGGGTGATGGTGTATGTGGTTCATTCCTGGCCTCTGCTCTTTCTGTTGGTCTATTTGTCTGTGTTTGTACCGGCTTTAGAACAGGCCTGCCACTTTCTTCCAAAACCCTGCTAGAATTTTGATGGGGACTACATTGGTTCTATATGTCAATTCACAGAGCACGGTCCAGCGTGGTGGCACATGTCTATAGTCCTGACTACTTGGGAGGCTGAGGTGGGATAATCAACTTGATCCCAGGAGTTCAAAGCCAACCTGGGCAACATAGCAAGACCCCATCTATAAAAAATAACTTTAAAATTTTTTTTTAAAAATTTGGAGAGCATGAATAGCTTGACAGTCACAAGGGTCCCTCACATGCCCGAGACTTGATGCCACTACTGGATACGCGGATGGCTGGGGCGTAAGAGTCTGATACATATCTACTGGACTGAATTTAATTTTAAGATAACTGTTGACATGAACGTTTTTGAATTATAGTACATTAAACATGTTGTTAGCATTTCTCTTTATGCCTTTAAATAGAATATTGGCTTTTAAAACTGCAACTTCAACTATTTCTCGCTTCGGAAATAGCTGTGTAGTTAAGGAATGGCTTCTGGTTTAGAGGATAATTGGCCTTTCCTGTGGGTTATGGTGTTGTGTTTCTGATTCAGGCTTTTGATTTTGGAAGTATATTTTGTTTGTTTACATAATACATTTAAGACTGTCAAGAGAAATATGAAGTAACTCTAAGTTTATTTAGTGTTAATTAAATTTTAAGAACCCTATTCCGCTTACTTACATATTGTTAGTGGCATCTGAAGTATTTAATATGGTTACTTAACTTTTAGGGTACTTGGAATAAAAGTTCTCTGATTTAAGTTGCAGATTAATTTTTTGACAAATGCTTAAAAATCTGTTAACACTTTTTTTTCTGGTTTTAAAACCTAGGTGTTTTTTTTTTTTTTTCCCAGAGACAAAAGAATCTGTCCTGACCGACACCATATTAATCCAGAAATGGACATGCCAAGGAAATTATCCACCCAAACTCTACCGATGTTTGGGTACATTAAAGTAAGTTCTGTTCAGGATCCTTTTGTCTGATGATTAACGGTCGTTTTAATGAACGTGTTTGTTGTTGTTAAGCAGCAGCACCTTAGTAGAGCAGAATCATGGCTCTAGCGGTCCATGTTAACGTACCGCCGCTGATCTGACCACAGGTGCCTCGCAAGGTGCCTTATTTCAGGGCCCCAGTTTATTTACAAAACCAAGATCAAATTGGGTAAATGGATGACAGTTTCGGGATTTTCTTCAGAAAAAATTGTGTCCATTTGGGGGCTATTAAAAATAATGCCGTGATTACGTGAATCTTTTGCAGACATCCGTGATTATTCCTTAGAGGAAGATTCTAAGATGCAGATAGAATTGCCGAGTCAAGAGTTTATTTTCTTTCAAATCCTTTTTAATAACTTATTCATTTCTTTTCGAGTATAAAATTTTTCTCCTTTTCACCTCTTTCCCTTAAGGCACGTTCTGTGATGGTAGTTTCCGAGGGCTGCTGTAACAGTTACCACGGTTGGTGACTTAGAAACTTAACACAAATTTGTCCTCTCGTGGTTCTGGAGGCCAGAGTGGGGGAGCAGTGTCAGCAGGCCGTGCCCCCGTGAGCCCCTAGGCACGGTCCAGTCCTGCCTCTGCCCGCTGGCGTCGGCTCCAGGGATTCCACGGTGGTCCCAGCTCGCCACGCATCAGTCTGAGCCCTGCCTGTGTCCTCACGGCGCTTTCTCCTCCTCTCCGTCCCTGGTGAAGGACACTTGCTGTAGGGCGGAGGCTGCCTCCTCTGGGGTACTGAGTTACGTCTGCAAAGACCCTTCCTGCACCTCAGCTCACGGTCACGGTGATGCTGGGAATTAGAACATGGCTGTGTTTTGTGGGAGCTATATTCAACCCACTGCAGTTTGCATTATTGAAATAATTTTTTTCTTTAATTTCTAATTCTTTCCCGAGTTCTGTCAGCTCATTTCTAAGTTTTCCTAATTTCGATTTATATTATTCTTTTATGCATGTATCATTTTCTTAATTAACAAGCT
Source organism: Propithecus coquereli (assembly GCF_000956105.1). Taxonomy (NCBI): domain Eukaryota; kingdom Metazoa; phylum Chordata; class Mammalia; order Primates; family Indriidae; genus Propithecus; species Propithecus coquereli. The sequence continues at coordinate 439,360 of NW_012148108.1, read as the reverse complement.
AAAAGCCACTTGCTCTGAAATTGAAGGTTACAGTTTTGAGCCGTCCTGTGGATCCTCTTGGCGGCTGGCTTTCTTGTCTGTAGGGACTGTCACTCTGCTCCTTGTTCTTCTCTTCTTATTTTATTATATTTTAGTTTCTATGTTATATACCTTATTGTTTACTTTGTTATTTTATTCTGACTTAATATGGGATTTTACCTTAATACTTTTGCTATTGGTTATTGTTAGATAAAATTTGATTTCCTTAAGTTTTAGAAGGAGATAGGGGTCAGGGTAACTTCTCTGATTTCACAGAGTTCCATTTCTCTTGTTGATGGGTTGTGTAAAAAATAAATAGGTAACGGGTACAACGAACACTGTGGGTGATGGGCACACTTGTAACCCTGACCCGAGCACTGCGAAAGCGATCCATGTAACCAAAAACGTTTGTACCCCCATAACACTTTCAAATAAAAAAATAGGGTAGCATAGTGTCAAATGACTGGGCTCTGTTGCCCTCCCCACTCTTGCCTGGCCCTTCTCTTCCTTCATCCCTCTTGTCCCTGGTGGGACAGTTTGCAGGTCTCATCGGGCTCTAGCTCCACCCACTGTTGGAGACGGGGACGCCTTCAATTTGGCTGCTCTGGTCACGTGGGCCGGTGTGTTTCCAGTGAATAGCCGTTGCCTCTTTGGGGGCCTCTGCCGTGGGTCTGTCAGAGGCTCTTGTGCTTCCCTCTGCCTCATCCCGCACAGACCCTGGTTCCATGCCGCCCTTGTCAGCACGGTCCTCGCCCCGGCCCCTAGGTGACTGCTTGGCACTCCTGGCATCTGCTCGGCAGCCAGGGCTCCCTGCTCCGCGCAGGTCGTTTCTGCTCCCTGCACGCTGCCGTTCCCCCTCGCGCACCGATAGCCCTGCGTGCCCGGCCTGCGGAGGCTTTCTTCCTGAGCGCACATGAGCTGTGGCATGTCTGTCCTCTCCTGGGTCGCTCAGGTCCTTGTAGGACACGCTTTCATCTCTGCATCTCTGGTGGCTGGTGGCATACAGTAGGCTCTTAACAAAACGCTTCTTGTTACGTGAAAAAAGATCAGAAGAGGCTAAAGAGACAGCAGTGCTATTTTAAGAAGAATTTTTATAAAAGTGTAGATTTTTATAAAAGCAAAGAAAGGAACGCTTATACCTAATAATGAAGTTTTAAAATAATGAAATTTGCGAACAAAATTGTTCATTCGATTTAAAGTGAAACTATAATTATTTGTGAATATGGTAAGGTATTTGTTTTGGTTTTTGGCCAGTTTTCTAGTTCATTTTTAAACTCCTGGTTGTACACTTTGGGCCCTTTAAGTTAGGTGCTGATTTCTGCAGGTCCAGGGAGTGTGCATATCTTTGGCTTAGATTGTTTGTTTTCTGGATATGTTTACTGTCTATGTTTCAGGTAATACCTTTTTATATTTTGAATGCAACAAATTACTTTGGTCGTATAATTGATAAACATGTGGATCTTTATGCAACTCTTAGTGCTGAAATGAATGAGTATTTTAAGGATTCCAGTAATGAAACAGCTGTTGAGAAGGTGGAGAAATTTGGATTGTATGGATTAGCAGAAAAAACACTTTTTCACAGGTAAGTATCTGTTTAATTCATCTGTAAAGTTGCGAAGCATGAGGTAACCTTAAACGGTGTTGAATTCCTGTTTTCACCTCTGCGCACTCGACTGAAGAGACGCACGTGAGCCTGGCTGCCTCCCGGGAGGCTGGTGGTCCTCCCCGTGCCCGGCACAGTTCCACACATGAAGCTGCACCCCAGGCTCCTGAGTGGAGTACAGTGACAGTGTCACTGCAGACATGTATTGAGCCGTCACTGTGTGTGACATGTACATACATCTTTAACTTCCTTAATTCTTGCCAACTTCCTATAAAATGGGCATCATTCCCATTTTACAGATGAACAAACTGAGCCTTAGTGATGTTATGTAGATCGTCCAAGGTCAGCTCAATAAGTGGCACAGTCAGCGCTCCAGCCCGTCAGCCTGACTCACGTGCTTGTTCACACCCACCTCCCTTGGGTCCACCTGGCGCTGCTTGGTGACAGCCTTGATTTAGAAACTTTGAAACTTTAATTTGCTATGTTAATTTTTATTACGTTGTCAGAGAAAGAGATTTATTCATGTATAAATCTCTAAGTTATATTGTATACTTAGTATTCAAAAGTACTGTGTTTTTATACTTATGTATACTCTAATCCACCGCTAAGGGCTTTTGAAGGCCTTGAGTTTTGATTTCCAGTGTGGAGTAGAACCACGCAGTTGAGTCTGTCTGTGTGTTTTGCATTTAATGGTAACTCGAGGCAGAGGGTATTCCCTTTTTGGAATCCCTGTGTTAAAGTGACGCCGCCGCTGTTCTCCAGGGTGCAGGTGCTAGAGGTGAACCAAAAAGAAGACACCTGGGCCCTGGACAACGTCCTCGTAAAGTTCATAGACGAAGGCAGGACTGGACTCGTCGCAAGAGACCAACTGCTGCATCTCCCGGAAAATTTCCGCACTCTCCCCCCGCAGGCGGTGGAGTTCATCGTTTGTCGGGTGAAACCTGCTGACAATGAAATCGAATGGAATCCAAAGGTGAGCTATTTGGGCTTTTTACGTTTTGTTGATGTTTAGAGTATATTTAACCCAGAATATACACAGAATCGAGACGTCGTCTGAACTTAGAGTACTGAGTTTGGGCAAAGTGCTTCACGTCCTAGGCGGTCGCAGTGCAGTCTGCTTAGATCCTTGCTGGTGCGGGAGGGCGCTGACTGCCGCGGTGCGTAGAACCCAGCTGTGCACCCCCAGAGAGGTGCTGGGTATCCTGGAAACTGTTGCCATCATTATCCTAGTGCCTGCAGTCTTAGACTTGGTGTAAAATAGGGATTATGATGAAATAAATTGCCTGTCAGCTTAAGAAGAAGAAACGGTGTAAGCACCTACAAAAATAGATACCCCAGTCACGGGGAACACAGGTGCTGCTGCTCTCTGGAGAGGCCAGGGGATTCCACCGGGGTTGGGGGGACAGAGAAGGAGAGATGGGGCCAGAAAAACCCTCAAAGGAAGGGACATTTCCTCTGGGCTTTGTGGGGTAACTGGAACGTCACCAAGAGGAATGGACAGGGCAACTGAAAGCAAAGAAGACTACCTGTGCCAAGGCATGGGGCACAGAGGAGTGGTCCCCGGGGGCTCACGTGGCTGTCCGAGGTGGGGTGGAAAGGCCCAGCGCTTGCTGGCCAGGCAGAGACGCGGCACACACTCCTCATCCCTGGAGCGTGAGTTGTGTTCATAGTGATGCTCCCGTCTCTGCAAGAGAAGCTTAAATTTTGCTTGTGATAAATAGGATATGAAATAAGCCATTGCATTTGGCAAAGTTAAGAACAATTTGGGTTATAAGCAACGTTGTGAAAACTAGATTCAAACATAAAATTTTAAAAAATAAAATTAAAAAAAAGCAAGGTTAAACATTATCCAGGAAATAAACAAATGAATGTTTCCATGATACAGTATAAATACACAACCTTACTGTCGTGAGTTTGGTAAAATGAGTTTGGTAAAAATAGCGTTTATCAAATAACAGTCATTTTCCTTTTTTGTAATAAGTATTTACTGAGTGTTCACTGTGTGCTGGGGCCTTGCTGGGTTCTGGCGATGTAGCCATCGGCAAGAAATTTATGGTCCTTGTCTTCAAGAAACATTTGGTCTATAAAGATTATTGACAAGTATTTCTTGAAGAGCAGCCTTCTATGGAAAAGGGGGAAAGTTCTCTTGTATGTATTTTTCCAAATTCGTTTGCAGAGTTCAAGGGGGATGGAAACAATGTCCTGGTAATGGGCCAGTTTCCTCCTGCTCTGCTTTACTGGTGTGAACACGTGCAGGGAAGATTGCTCAGACAGGTCTCATCTGTTGCCCTGCTTGCGAGGAAAACAGCCAGGCAAGAGGACACAGAAGACCAGAGCCCCTCAATTCTAGCGTCACTGGTTGCAGAGCTGCTCCGTCACTGTGACGTCCTCTGGAACTGCGGGAACAACTTTCACTTCACCCTCATTGAGCTTTCGAAGAAATAAACATCCATGCTTTAAAGATAGACGGGTAGTTGACAGAGGAGAGGGGTACACACGTCCACAGTGGGACACTGCAGTATCCAAAAGCATGAACCCTCGCCCGTTCTTGGGATGCACTAGGGAGAGACCCGGGCGAGTTCTGGCACCTTTTTGCATCTGTCCCTGTTAAACTCTGCTGTTAGCCTCGTCGATGAAAGGGGGGTGGTCACCTCTGTCACCTCACAGGGTTGCCATGAGGCTCGAGTGAAATGCGTGGAATATTTTGCAAACTATACAGCATATACTGAATAACCCTCAGATAAAAACTTAAGTGCTTTCCCCCAGGTTACTAGGTACATTCATCATAAAATTGTTGGAAAATTGCACGATGCGAAAGTGATACTGGCTTTGGGAAATACCGTCTGGATTGACCCAATGGTAAGTAAGCATGCGGTTTTCTTAAAAAGAAATCTCTGTTCGAATAGTCCCCTAAAATCATTCAAATTACTCTGACCTGCTACTTGAATAACCGCTTCACAGAAACAGACTTATTTGGGGCTCTCTTTTAGGGAGAGGTGTTTTTCATGTTATTTGGGACTCGAGTTTGGCTGTGGGTGTAGCTTTTGTCTGGGGCGTATTTACGTCGTGACCCAGCGCGCACGCATTTGCGCACGTCACGCACCTGCACTCTCACAGCTGAGCAGAAGTTCCGGAACGCTCTTCCTACTGCCTGTGACACGCTCTGAGATCGAAGTTCTATTTCTCTTTCTCAAGTGTTGACTGTGAACCCTGAAATGACCCTCACGATCCACTGTCCACACCACTCCAGGGCCCAGATCGGTGACAGCTGTGACAGCGCCCGTCTTGTCCGGTTTGTAAATGATCCCAAAGCCCTGAGACGTGGTCGGTGACGTCGGGGATTCCAGTCCTTGGGCATTCAGAGACGGGTCCTGTCCCGTTCACGGTTTCTGCCGTGTAGTTACTGAGCGCTGCCATGTGCTAGGACCAGAACCGGGCCCTTGGGTTCCATCCGTGAACACCGCAGACGAAGCCGCCGGTCCTTGGAGCCGATTGCGGGGGGAGGGGAGGGGCGAGTGCGAGACGAGCACCGTCTCTCCGCGATGCCGGCACCACCCCTTTCTGCTTTCAGGAACTCTGCTGTTCAATTCACAGTGTTGCTGTATTAGACTTAAATCTTAATTATTTATAAGGCTTAAAGGAATTCAGTTTATAAAAACTGTTTTGCTGAACATTGTTTTTAATGTGTTAAAAGAAGAGTTTGTGTAAGAGCAAGAGGAGAAAATCATTTTTAGAAGAGAAAAAATAGATGACCAATGCAGGCAAATGAAGAGATTTGGGGGTGTTGGTTGATGTTGTGATAGTTAGTATTGTAGTTGTTCTTTATTGGAGAAAAAAATGGAAACTTTGTTAAGCAGAGATTTCTAAAACTGTAGCTAACAGAATGAAGCAAAAAAGAAAACCCACTGGCAAATATGTTTCCACAGCTGCGAAGTATATTACAGTGTCCACTGGCCCACGGGAGGGAAAACAGACCCCCCCCCACTTCCCGTCTCCGCGCAGGCCCGCCGCGTGCCAGCATGAGTGGGGAAGGGCTCTGCACGGTCCCAGCTGGGGATGGGTTCCCAGGGTTCCCACAGGAAAGTGCCCAGCCAGTGCCAGCCTTGCCCCTGCCCCACCACGGAAGGGCTGTGCCCACACCCCCATCAGCAGGGATCAGACTGTTGCAGATTTTCATGTTTTACTTAATTCCGTATAAATTGAAGTGGATGAGAATGTTTCGGTTGCAGAGAAGACAAGTGGAGGGAACGATCCGGAACATGGAATGTAGGGCCTTGGCAGGGGCCCTTTCCAGGCACACAAGGACTCGGAGCCTTGGGATTCTCCTTGTTAATAGAGATAAACGTCACTGTGTAAGAATCAGAAAAATACAGGAATTTAGTGTCTGGTTACAGCGTTACACAGTGGTCTTGACTAGGGGTTTTATCTCAGGATTCAATCTCGGCCCCACCCCACACGTGCTCATGTTTCTGGGGCATGGGGCTGGGCTTTGGAAAATCCTGACGCAGCCTCAGCTATGACATCCAGATGCTGCCGGTGACCCGTGCAGTGTGTGTCAAACGTTGCAGAGAGACCGAGAGGCCGCGTGAGAGTGTCTGTGATTCCGTTAAAATTCACAGAGTGATTCCTGCAAATGCTGCATTTTTCTTTGATTCAAGGTGCACATTACAAACCTTTCAAATTTGAAAACTTCTGTCATCGACTATAATGTTCGAGCTGAAATTTTGTTGATGGGAATGGGCATTGATAATTCAGAACACACAGAACAACTGAAAAAATTATACGAAGGAGCTAAAATGCCAGCTTTTGAAGAGAGCCCAAGCCACGCTCCGTAAGTGGATTTCTCTTTCCCTTTTAGAAGAGCTGATTTCTGGGAATAGAACGCACGAGTGTTAAGGACACTTTTTATGAAAGTAGAGTAGTTTAATGAATCTCCATCCAGTCACCAGCTTTAATTATTACCAAGATTTTGGGAACCTTGTTTTATTCATACCCCAGCCCACGCTCTTGTTTCAGTGGAATATGGTAAAACAAATCTCAGATACATGCTTTCCCCTGTATCTCTCACACAAAGGGTTTTTGTTAACTTTTTATTGACAAATAGCACACATACGGAGATGTGCACACCTCAGAAGTGTACGGTTTGATGGGTTCTCTAAGCACACTTGTAACCAGCCCCAGATCAAGAAACAGCCTGACTCAGAGCCGCCTCTTCGCCCTCCCCACCCCTCCCCAGGAGGAGCCATTCTCCTGACACGGAAAAGCAGCAATGGGTTTCCCCTGGGTTTCTGGTTTGAATAGAATCATGCAGTGTGTCTTTCGTGTCTCGCTTCTTTAACTCAGCATTGTTTGTGAAATTTATCTGTATTGTGCACAGAACTGTAGATCTGAGTTCTCGTCGCTGCGCAATGTTCTTTTGTATGAATGTACCGTAATCTGTTCTCCCATTCTGCTGCTGACGGGGGAAATTTCCAGTTTGGGGCGCTTCAGCAGTGGTGCTTTAAACGTTCTCATACTCGTCTTTCGGTGCACTTACTAACATACTTCTGATGGCAGGTGGTTGCTGAGTCATAAACGAAGCTACCGCCCAACAGTTTTCCCAGTGGTTGCACTAGTGTCCGCGCCCGTAAGCGGACAGGAGACCGAGAAAGTAGACTGGCGGCGCCCAGAGGGGAAGGCAGGCAGAGCGTGTGTGTCCACGCAAGGATTTGTAGCAGCAACTCCTTCCAATCAGGAAGAAAACTGCAGACAGGAAAGTAGGCAGAAGACGTGAACAGCAACTTAAAAATGTGCAGTTAACACGTGAAAATGTGCTGAAACTCGTTGGTCTTTCAGGAAATGCAAATTAAAACTACAGTGAATGCTACCCCTTCATACCCACCAGCAAGGGTAGAGTGAAGGAAGGAAAATGCATAGCAAGTGTCGGCGAGTATGTGGAGCAACAGGCTTTTTTTTTTTTTTTTTTTTGAGACAGAGTCTCACTGTGTTGCCCAGGCTAGAGTGCCGTGGCATCATCCTAGCTCACAGCAACCTCCAACTCCTGGGCTCAAGCGATCCTCAGCCTCCCAAGTAGCTGGGACTACAGGCATGCGCCACCATGCCCGGCTAATTTTTTCTATGTATTTTTAGTTGTCCAATTAATTTCTTTCTCATTTTAGTAGAGACAGGGTCTCGCTCTTACTCAGGCTGGTCTCGAGCTCCTGACGTCTAACGATCTGCCCGCCTCGGCCTCCCAGAGAGCTGGGATTACAGGCGTGAGCCCCCACGCCCGGCCGCAACAGGCTTTTAAAAACTTGCCTAGGGTGCTGTGATCACATCTAAAAACCTTAGCAGTCATTAATCGCATGTGTTTTCTTATTGTGATACAATACACGCAACATAAAATTTGCCATTGTAACTCTTCAGTGTGTGATTCGGTGGCACTTGCCACGTTCACAGTGTGGTGCAGCCATGGCCACTGTCCGTTTCCAGCCAGAACTTTGTCATCCTCCCAGACAGAAACTCTGTGCCAGTTGTCCAGTCATTCCCTGTTCCTCCTCTCCCCAGCCCCGCCACCTCTGCTCTGTCCCTGCGAGTCTGCCCGCTCTGGGCACCTTGCTCTACAGAGATGGGAGCCGCGAGGGCGCTGAGCAGAGGAACGACTGGAATGAAAGGCGGTCCTTGGCTGCCGCGTTAAGAATTAGACGGAAGAGAGGGGTGGGGACCGAGGCCCTGCGGAGAGTTTAGGGTGGGGCGACGCAGGTTTTGCGGAGGTGGTGGGAAGTCTCTGGCTTCTGAAGCTGGAGCTGGTGAGATTTCGAGCACGGGGGGCGGGCGAGGGAAGCGTCCCGGGCAGGGAGTGGTGAGCTCGGCCAGGCCGGCGACAGGCCAGGCGAATGAGGACCGACCACGGGACATAGTGGTCGTGGGTGACCTTGGAAGAGTCCTAAGGTGCAGCTAAAAGTAGAGGGATTTAAAAGAATGTGACAAAAGTGAAAATAATTTGTAGTCTAAAGTTTTTTAGTTTTCTATCTCAATAAAATTGGGTATCTGTGGGGTTAGGATACAAGTTGGTTTACTCCCACTTTTGGGAAACAATTTTTCTACACGTGTAAGATGTTCTTTTTAGAAATGAAGCTGCCGTGACGGTTGATTAGATTGAATCAAAATGAGGCTTAGTCCCCAAAATGAGTCCTTAGTCCGCTGGTGAGCCCAGCTCCGAGCAGAGGCTCCGCGTGGTCCCCACACTGGGGTCTCGTCACGGAGCAGGGAGTGTGACACAGACGTGGTCCTGGCAGGCGGGGAGAGGGGCCGAGCACTGCGGGAGTCTGCCCGGGGGAGTGCGTTTCAGACAGCTCTTGGAGAACGGCGAGGGAGCCGGGAGGAGCGTTTAGGGTTGTGGGGAAGCAGCCTTCCGAGAAAGGAGAAGAAGACCTGGGGGCAAATTAGAGTCAGTGGCGAGTGGCAGAGTTTGGTAGAAAGAAGGTCTGCGAGGCTGGGTTGCACAGCTGAGTAGATAGCGTGCGGGATGCGGGGCCAGTGTGCGGGGAGATGGGCGGGAAGCGCGGAGCGGGCACCAGAGGACCGACAGGACTCAGTGAGCGGCACATGTAGGGGGCGTGGTTCCCCGAGAGCAGCTCGTTGGAGAGGAAGAGAAACTGCCAGTCAGGCTTTGGACGGTTTTGGTTGCTGACAGCATAAGCCCAGAGCTCAGCAAAGACGCAGGGCAGGCGCTGGGTGTGCGGGCACCTGAGGAGTGTGTGAGGAGGAAGGAACGGGCCTGGCAGAGGAGGAGCCAGGGGAGGAGGGTGGTGCCCAGGTGAGGGCAGAGAGTGGGTGACCACAGCAGGGTGAGGAGGACGGGCCACTGGGGGTCCCTGCGTGGAGGCTGGCCTGGCGCGCTGCCCCGCCATCTGGGGCGTGTTTGCCGCGGGCTTCATCTGGGGCCCTCAGAAGTGCCCTTGGAGACACGCACACGCTCCTCACATTCGCGTGTCGCTGCGTGTGTCTGTGCAGGGCTGCCCATTCAGGCCCGCGTGATGGTGATCTCCAAGGAGACACCAGGAGCGAGGGAGCTGGGCTGGGAGCAGGTGTGAGGGGAGGCTTTCGCCGTACAGACCTCATTACTTAATGTAAAATGTGGAGCCACACAAATGGTTACTTGTTCAAAGAACCAGAAGAAAAACACAGTTTAAAGTTTTTAAAAGAATGAGGCAGCCCTCTGTGCACTGGTGTGAAGTCATCTCTAGTTATTAAGTCTAAGAAAACGAAGGAATCTGGTAGGTTTGCTTGTCTTTAAATGTATGAGTGTGCTTTAGATAGAAACATAGATGGCAATATTTTCTTTTCTGTGCAAAGAACTCTAGAAGCAGACCCAACCCAGGAACAGGGATGGTCCAGGAGACTGGGGCGGGGAGGAGGGAGAACTGGCTTTTCGCGTTCTGCCCTTTTATCCCGTTAGAGGTGGGTAGCAGTGTAAGCCGCTACTGTCACAGCTCAGTGGATCTGGAAGGATGGTCATTCTGGTAAATGAGTTAGTGCCTTTCTTTGGTGATAATCACCAGTCGCGTGCTTGACGCCCGGGCAGCAGTGAGCAGAGCTGGCGGGTCCTCGGGGGTCTGACTCCAGGGTAACAGGCCCTTCACAGTCACTCGTTGCCACCCCTCCTCCTCCTCCTCCTCCTCGGGAAGTTCCTGTGGAGAGACACAGGTGCCTGAGCTAACCTCCGCCTCTCCTGTCCAGGACACCGCCTCCCGCAGAAGATGCCGCTGGCCTGCAGGACACACGGCAAGGGAACGAGGGACCGGAAAGAGGGGCTGACCCCGAGACGAACTCAGAAAACCAAAAGCCTGGTTGGTACTTGTTATTTAAAAGGTGTTAACTTCAATCATTGATGTCTGGGTATTTTTTAATGCTTACACTTCCCACTTTTAGATGAAATACAGAGAAGGTGACATAAACTAATATTATCTAACTGCTCGAGTTTTTGACAGTTCAGCTTCCAATGTTTGTTCTATGCATCTGTTTTCCATCCTTTTTTTTTT
>NW_012148108.1:427330-428431 GCF_000956105.1 Propithecus coquereli | reverse complement strand
GTGACCACTGTTCTGATTTCTGTCACCAGCAGTTTTGCTGAATCGGGAAGTCTATAGCATACACTCTGTGGCTTCTTTCAGTGTGATTTTTTTATCGGCAAGCTGTATTCTGTAATATTAATATACCACAATTTATTTATCTTTTTGCCTCCTGGTGGTTTTCTGTTTGGGGCTATTGTGATTCAAGCTGCTATGAACATTCTTGTTCAAGTTTTTGGATGGAAGCTTCAAATGTTTTATGTTGAGAAGTTTAAAATGTCATATTTGGCTTATTGGCTGCTGTTCTGGAGGTCATCTTTAGCGGGATCCTGGCAGGTTGAGGTAGCACCAGAGAAGCCCGAGCATTTGTACCCTGTGGTCAGCAATTGTAATGTGGTTCCTCTTCAAAAGAGTAACTCTACTTTCCTGATCATTTAATTTTAATATTCGTCAAAAGCTGTTTTATTTTAAAATATTATGTTTTACTAAGTGATGTTCATTTTAATTTTTTCTAATCATTCTTTGCAACTGGATACTTGGCTTACTATGAGACTCATACTCTTATGTAAGTGATTCCTCATCTTAAAGTTGCATAAGGGCTGGGTGCAGTGGCTCATCCCTCTGTAATCCCAGCACTATGGGAGGCCAAGGTGGGAGGATTGCTTGAGGCCAGGAGTTCGAGGTTACAGTGAGCTGTGATGACACCACTGCACACCTGCCTGGGCAACAGAGTGAGACCCTGTCTCTTAAAAAAATAAAAGTTGCATAAGGTGCAAAAAAGTATATCTACGTAGGTACATCATGGAGTTACATATCAATAACCCGTAGGAAAATCTGACTTTGATTTGTACAGAAACTTTATCCGAAAAGACTGAAGATGCTTCCATTAGCAAAACTACACAGCCACATCTGAAAAGGTACGTCCACCCGCTTCTGGGGCGTCTACTTCGCCTAACCAGTGAATGAGTATTGATGAGCATGCAGGTCTTTTTCTTCCTTCTAGCTTCCACCCACAAATAAAGTGGTTCCAAAAAGATGATGCCGTCATCTTAAAGATAAGACTAAGGAATGTAAAAGATTACAAATGTAAATATTTTAGAGATAGAGTCATCTTCAGGTAGG
>NW_012148108.1:416095-417460 GCF_000956105.1 Propithecus coquereli | reverse complement strand
AAAAAAAAAAAATTAGCTACTCAGGAGGCTGAGATGGGAGGATCACTCGAGTCTAGGAGTTGAAGGTTACAGTGAGCTATGACTGGGCCACTGCACTCTTACCTGGGTGCCAGAGCGAGACTCTGTCTCTAAAAAAAATAATAAATAAAAATGGGGAATTAGTCTCTAGAACATAAGACTATTTTGCACAGCCCTATACAAATAAATTTGAACACTTAGATGAAATGGACAATTTTCTAGGAAAATATAATTTACTAAAACTGATCTTAGTAGAATTAGAATCACAGGCAAAATCTGAAAATCAGATAATTCCAGTATTGCTTTTATTCCAGATCACTGAAAAAGAAGGAAAACTTTCAAAGAGTCAGCTTGATCGCTAATTATTCCCTCATTCATTCATTTGTCTTTTCTAACTAACACCTTAAGTTCTTTTATGTATTAATATCTTCTACTCTCTTTTGGTTTTCTGTGTGTTCTTGCTTTTTGAGGTGCCTGTTTAGTTTTTATTTTCATTTTTACTGACAAATATTTAATGGAATGAAACTTTGTCACAGCACTATTTAGGCTGTGTTTGTTGATTATTATATTTCCTGTTTTTATCATTATTTTTAGGAATTTATGTACTTTCATGTCTTATTTCCTCTTGGACCCTAAAGTTTAATTTTTTTCCTTTTGTTAATTTCCTGTTTGGTTTCATTATAGACAGAGAAGGTGGTTTGTATTAAAGTTTTTGAAATGTCAGGGTTTTCCTTTGGCATTAAAGATGATCGGTTTTCAGACGTGTCCCACAGGCACTTGGAAAAGGCGTGTTTGCCGTTGTTGGGTTCGCAGTTACACGTAAATCTCCAAGGTCGTTACATTTTGTAGATCTTCAGTCAGTTTTGCCAGTGGCATCTCTGAGTGTGAAGGAGACGTTTCCAGGTCGCCTGTTATTAGTGTGTTTCTTTCTCATTTTCCGTAGTTCCTGCTTTGTAGAGATTGTTGCCGTACGGGTTGGTGACTAGGTTTTCATAACTATCGCTTCATTACGAATTCAGCCTTTAGCATAACTAAATGGTCTGTCTTTGGGCCTGAGTGCTTATCAAGTAAGATCAGGACCCCTGTTTTCTGTGTATTCATTTGCCTGATATTCTTTTATAGCTGTGAAGACCTGCCTCAAAAATTTTTTTCTTTTAATGGCTGATTTAAGGCCATTTAGACTGAATAAGTCCATTTATTCACACAAGTTTGATCTCCATTCTCTCATGCTGTCTTACATTTCTGTATACCAGCATCTTCTATTCACCATCTATGTGACATTCTATGGGGAAGCACTCGCCAGGGGCCTCCCTTATTTTAAATGGGAAAAACTATCATGCATCATAC
>NW_012148108.1:409381-416045 GCF_000956105.1 Propithecus coquereli | reverse complement strand
GCCGACAGAGCAGAGCGTGGCGTGCGTTCGGTATGAAACGCCCTCTCTGCAGTTAGTCCGTTCGGTTTGGTTTTTCGTTTCGACCTGCGTGCGTACCCTGCCGAAACCCGGTCGTGCGCGTACAGGCTGAGGTTTCCAGCTTGTGGATTCGTGCTCAGCAACTGTTTGGTCAACAAGCCCTGCAGCCACGAGCGAGCTGGGATTTGACGTAACCGTCCACGTGTACCGGGACTTTCACTGTGCTTGAGACACTGGTAGCTACTGAGAGTAAGCTCGCTTCTTACGGAGAGAGGGTCCGAGGATAGAAATGAGATCGCCTCAGCGATGCCAGCAAGACCCAGGGCTTTCTGGAGGTGAAGCTGCTGGTTCTAAATAACCTCTTGGACATACAGAGTCCTGAGCAAGTGAGACAAAGGTTTCTTTTTAGTGGAAACTTAACAGGACCTGTGCGGTACCTGGAGGTGACCCTCCAACACTGGAGGTGGTGAGTCCTCAGAGCATCCGCGACCCCATGCAGGGGTCAGGCTATAGCACCGGGGCCACCTCATTCCTTGGGCGGAGAGCGGGTAGTCATGCCCACGTAGACTCATTGGGAAAGTTACACAGGTGAGCTGCTGGGGAAGTCGAAACCCCACACACTTCCTCAGGGTCAGGCTTCAGGCTTCGCTAGAAGTGGAGAAGGACATGGACAGAACACGACTATCGCGTGACTGCCCCAAGAGCTTTATCTTTTTACATCAAAAGTAAGATGCCCAAGTTTGTGTCTGCCCCAGGTATAAGTCACCACTTGCATCTAGCTGTCCCATGAGCAAGCAGGTCTGGATCACACCCTGCCTCAGTTTCCTCATCTGTAAAATAAGACGTTCGGCTCCTTGCAGGCCTGGCCTTGGGTCCGGGAGCCTGCAGGGAGCTGCTGGGTCAGGCCACGTTTTCTGCACAGTGGCTCGGTGATGGGGGCCTGGACCACTGCCTCCCTGGGAGGGTGTGGCATCCCCCGCCCGGACACTGCCAGGAGCACTTCCTGCTGCTGCTGTGGTTCTCATAGGTTGGCTGGCAGATAGCAGATCGGCCCCTGAAGTAAGACAGTGATTTTCTTTTTCTAAGCTAAATTGGGCAGGTTCTTCAGGAACTAGAAAGTTCTGTTGTCTTTGCTGGCAAAGGTTTTGACTCTGGAGCTCTTCATGTCCTCATCAGTGTCGCTTTCTCTCACGGCCGCTCTGGCTCCTGCTGGAGGTGTGGGCCAGTGACTGGGCCTCCCGAGACGTGTCCTGGTGGCTCGCCCGTGAGCACCAGCCGCCTGCCCTTTTGCTCGGTTGTGTTGAGTCTCTTTTGTGAAAAATAGCCAGTACTGGTGGCAAGTCACAGAGCTGCAGGGAGATGTGTTTCCCACGTGCACACGGGGTCCCCCTCTCGAAGACACAGTGCGAATTCTCTCGTGAAGTCAGTTCACAAACGGCTGACTGAAGGTGTCGAGGAGGAAGGCTGTATGTTTAAATCTCAATTTCTTTTTCCAGACATTCAATTTTTCTAATACTTGAGGCTCTGAACAATATTTTGTAGGACATAGGATACTGACTGTGTAAACAATTAGTGTTTTTTTCTGTACTGTATTGGTACTTGTGAGTTCAAGCTTTGGGTAAATTTCTGAAATGCAAGGTAAAAGTACTTTGGTCTCTGGGCTTCCGCGGTTGCTCACACACTTACACAGCCGTGGTGTGAACGTCTTTCGTGGTGTATCATCAATAAAATTTCAGTGTTTCCACAGAAATGTTACTTTTTACTTTTTTTAAACAATATTTTCCAAATGCAAAATAAAATTTTATATACCACACTTTCTGCTTTGACCGTATGCCAGTGAGGGCTTCTGGGGAGCCAGTGATTCGACCACTGATGACGCCCTGTGAGCACATGCCTTGGAAGGTTCCAGAAGGGCAGTCAGCTTTGCAGTGGGGGCCTTGGCATTCAGCCTGCGCAGACCTGCCATGTTTACCACGGACTAAACCTGGTGGTGGCGATCTTTTTGGGGTAGACAGTAGCTAGTAAAACATTTGTACTTGAAGAAATCTGTATCAATTAGAGCAAAGATGTCACCAGTTTTATGTAAAAGAACAGACCTTACTGATGACTGAGTTCAGGGAACAGTCTTTATTCAAGTAAGCGTGATGAGCCACCACGGTGGCGGTGGTTCTCAGGCGGCCCTTTCCCAACTGTCCACCCGTTAGGTGACAGCTTCACCCGATGACCTTAACACACACCTGCCACTTCTCTTATATGGAACCCCGCCCAGGAGAGTTAAGGATATCTAAAAATAACAACATTATAAACATCTGAATACGTTTTTTTCTTAAGAAAAAAGATCGGGAAGAACCACAAATATTGCTTATAAAAATAAATTCGGCACAGCCCCGGCTTGGCTGTAAGAGGCAGAACTCGTCACTGAGGATCTTCCTCTGGGGGGACGGCTTCCATCAGCATCTGCAGGTGCATGGTGACAGGCCCTGGAATGGAAGTCGGCGAGTGAGGGCGGTTAGAAAGGGGTAATTTGAAAGCTTCACCACGACTGGTGGTGAGCAGCGCCTTGTTCTTACCCTGTGGTGACGCGCCGCCTCTCGGACCCTACGCTCGGGGCACGGCTGGTGTTTAGAGTTAATCGGGTCCATCCTGGTAGCTATACTGGGTCTTTGGAGGTAAGTTATTGCCCATGGGAAAATTAGAGGCCTGCTAAATTATTTCATTGTGACCAATTTACACTCTAGGAAACAGACCGCGGATCCCCTCGCTGCCTGGCGAAGATCTCAAGAAGGCTGCGAAGGCTTTCGTAAGTGGGGCTTCCTGCAGCTGAGTCTGCCGTGCAGCAGAGAACGGTGTGAGGCTAATACCGGTACAGACTTTTTAAAAAATAGGTGTCATTCCGAGTCTCTTTGGATGTACTTTGACACAAGTGCTTTCTTTTTAGAAGCGAAAGTGGCTAATGTAGCTAAACTGTTAAACAACTGTCCTAAAATACATGAGGATGAGGACTGCTGGGTGGAGGGCGAGACCTGTGCCTTGGGTGTCGTAAGGCTTAGGCCCCACCCCCGTGCTCCAGTCTCAGCTCCGTCGTCTTTGGGGTGTCTTTGGGATGCTGCCGACCCTCTTAGAGGATGTCTGCATATCAGGCCAAGAAAAAGGTGCTCCAGGGATGAGACGTACAGCGTGAGTGTACTTAACTCTGCTGAACTATACACTTAAGAGTGGTTAAGATGGTAAATTTTGTGTTACGTATATTTTGCAATTAAAAAGAAAATAGCGTGCTCCCTCCCTGCTTGTTAAGAGTCATTGACAGGGACACAAAGATCAAGGTGGACGTGGAGGCACGACACCGAGAGTGGGTTGTGTCCTCCTGAAGAGGAGGGGCGTCTGCGGGCAGGTGAGACCCTGCGATAGGAAAAGCCGCGGCAGCATCAGCACGGACGAGGTGTGTAGGATGCCGCGCCTGTCTGCGCTTCACCAGCAGCTGAACCGTCCTCCTGTTGACACTTACTTGAGATTCTCTGAGCCCATCCAAACTTGTAGTAGACAAACAGGAAGTAGAAGAGAAGGCCGCCCAACATGAATAAGGCGCAGTAGAGATACTCCCAGGCGGGTGCACTGATGATCGGGGCCAGAACCAGGAACAGGGAGATGAGAGTCACCACGACGGGGATGGCGATAGGCACCTGGAAGCAGAGCAGCGGGCGTCACGGTCTGCCCACGTGCGTGCGTTCGCTTTTCGAAACTTTTCATTAAAGACAAACCGACACAGAAAGAAGAGCATAATGCACCCCACGTGCCCCTCCACCAGCTTCGGTAACTTCTGCGTAATTTTGCCAATCTTACTTCCTCCACTCCACCTTTTTCCCCTGAGAATGTGAAGAAAATACCAGACGTCATGTCACTTTACCTGTGAAACATTCAGGACGCATCTCTAGCTCATGAGGACTTGCTGTTTTTGACACGTTTCTTCCCTCTTTTTTTCATCTTGTCATTGATTTGTTGGAGAAACTGGATGATTTATCTTTAGCTTCGCCTGATTGCTTCCTGCTGGAATCGGGCAGCTTGCTCCCGTCTCCCCTATTTCCTGAAAAGTGGCAGGCGGTTCCCAGCCAGAGCAGTGCGCTTCCTTTTATAATATATGTCACAAAGCACAAACGTGTGACCGTCCGGCCTCCGAACTGCTAGGACGGTGGGCTGGGGAGGGAGAGCAGTCCCATCCCACCGTGATAAAGGTCCCATTAACTGTTCATGGTTTTACACTAAAAATACAGGTGAAACTTTGGTTTTATTCATTACTTCATTGGGGGTTACAAAATGGTAATTTTCTAATTCTGTCATTCTGAAATTCTACAATATCTTGAGAAACTTCAATTATTTGGTTTTTCTGAATTGCAGGTTGTACAGGAAAGGCAGGATAAATGCTTGATTCTGGGCCCTTGAGACTCGTAAAGGTGACTCAGACGCACGCATTTGCATGTATTTGGTGGGTTTTGGTCCATCCTAGTCACTCTTCATCATGTTCAAATGTCCTGTCGTTGCCTAGTAGGAGGCCCTCGGACGGGCCTCTGGGTCCCCGTGACGTGATCCCAGTGTGTTCCGAAAGCTTTCTCGCCTTCTGGCAGGGCAGAATGTGCCAGACCTGGATCCTTCCACCTCTCCAGGGAATTTTGGTTTCTTTTAGTGGGAAATGGCGTTTTAAGACCATGCTGGGTGATTGGAGTACTCACTGTTCTTTTACGAGGACAGAAATAATTTTTTTTCAAGAAGGGAAAAAATTTCATGAATTCATACTGATGTTTCCAATTCAAATGTAAGATTACATGGTTTTTTCCCCCTTCCTTTGCTTTAGACCTGTATCTTTTTTTCTTATGCTTCGGAAAATCTTTTTTCTTAATGATTTTAACATAATTGCTCATTTGCTTTTTATCCTATAATGTACCTATAATGAATTTCAAAATAGCTATACCAGTACTACTACTATTGTCAACCTCCTATTGATTGACATTTGGATTGTGTTAACACCTTTTGCTAATGCTGTGGCAAATAACATGTATATTTCATATTTTTGCCTGTTTCATTTAGGGATAGATTTCCTCAAAATGGGTTGGCTGGGTCAAAGAGTAAATGCATGCATAATTTTTCTAGATAGTGCCAAATGTTCCTTCCTGTGGGTATAGCATTCGTGTTCCACTAACAACGTATGGGAGGGCCTTGCCCCACAGCCTCATCAGTGGATGGTGGATTTCTACCCATCTGATAGGTAAGACATTAGTGTTTCATAATTTTGGTACGCGTTCACTTAGTAGGAGCAAAGTTGAGTTTTTTAGGGGATTTTGTGTGCATTTTTAAGTGTCATTCATTGCATTTTCCCTTTGAACTGTCAGTGTATCTTCTTTCCTATCTCAATTTTTAGAAACGCTTTATGTTAAGGATATTAGCCTTTTTTGGTGATACTACTTGCAACTATTTTCCCCATTTGTTGCATATGTTTTTAACTTTCTTTAAAGGTATGCATTTTTATTTCATTAGGGTTGTGTTTATCAGTTTTTTCACTTATTAACTTCTGGATTTTTGAATCAGAGGAACATTTTCCCCATTCTTGGATTTTCAAAGCAATTTATGTTTTCTTTATGCGTCAGCACCATAATATTTAAATTTTAGAACCTGTGTATTTTAATAGTGTTCTCTGTTTTTAGGTTTTTCTTGGGTGTTATTTATTCTTCAATATGAACTTTGTAATTAACTTGTGTAACTCCAGGAAAAAATATTAGATGGTCCTTTTTATTGCAATTGCATTAAATGTCTAAATTAACTTAGGTCACTGTTGATACCTTTCTGCTGTTGAGTTTTCCTGTCCAAGAACATGTATGAATTTCCATTTATTTAAGCTCGCCTTTGTGTCTCTCAGGAGTATTTCATAGTTTTCCAGCTATAGCCTAACAAGTTTATGGGTAGGTTGTTTGCTTTGTGCGGTTTTGTTTGGTGAAATGAAGTATTCTCTATTATTATCTTTTCATTGGGTATCATTTATATAAAGTATGTTAATTTTAGCTTCCGAGGGCAGACGGGATCCGGCGCAGTCAGGGCGGGGTGGCTGCAGACTAATTTTATATCTTACTACTTTATTGTAGTTTTTTCTTCGATCCTTTTGGGTCTTCCAGATAGACAATTGTATTATCTTTTACAGTAGAGAATTTTAGAAACTTTAAAAAGTCTTTTTAGCCAGGTTCGGTGGCTCAGGCCTGTAATCCCAACACTTTGGGAGGATCGCTTGAGGGCAGGAGTTTAAGGCCAGCCTGGGCAGCATAGTGAGACCCTGCCTCTACAAAAAATTAGCTGGTTGTGCTACTTGGGAGGCTGAGGGGAGAGGATCACTTGAGCCAGGAGTTGAAGGCTGCAGTAAACCATGATTGGGCCACTGCACTGCAGCCTGGGCGACAGAGCAAGACCCTGTCTCAAAACAAAAAAAGGTCTTTTCTGTCTCCACATTGCTTTTTCTGTCCAGTGGCCTTGCTAACAAAACAATAGTAAGAATAGAAAGCATTCTCTTTCCTAACCTTAGCAATGATCTTTCCAATGCTACCATGCTACTTTGTTAATTAAAATTGTTTTTAGCCTTGGGTGGGGGGAGGTGGGGGTCTGTGTGTGT
>NW_012148108.1:399386-405300 GCF_000956105.1 Propithecus coquereli | reverse complement strand
CTTACTGGTTTCTGAAGCAAATTCTCTGGGTGATTCCTCAGCAGGTTCTCACGTAAAATAACATAGGCCTTGAGTTTTTCATAACAGTGACTGTCGACTTGGGCTGGGTATCAAATCTTTGGCTTACATTTTCTTTCTCTGAAATCTTCAATATGTTGCTCCACTGTCTTGTGGCATGAAGTGTTGGAGGTAAAAAGTCTGATGCCAATATTCCTTCCTTTCCTTTATATAAGTGCATTGTGGCTGGAGGTAGGAAAAGGGGCGTGGATGCCCAAAGCATTTTTTTAAAGCTCTGTAGTTTTATCAGAACATGTTTTTATTATCTATTCTAACTCACATTTCCCAATAACCTTGTATGCCTTTCACTATGCTGGTTCAAGCCCTAACTTCCCAGTTTCCCTCCCACCCCAGAAAATAGTTTTTAAAATTCTGTTACTTTGATTTTGTTCTTCAGGGACTCCAATTATACATGTATTAGATTCATTTTTGTTTGATTTTTTTTTTCCTTTTCCTTCCTGCAGGGCCTCAGTTTCCTGGCATGTTTCTTGCTCTCAAGTTCCTTCTTTTCCTTCTTGCTGATTTTTTTCCCTAAAATGACGTTTTGAAATACTGACAGCACATGGCCTCTGCAGGGTGGGGTCTGTCTTCCCGGGCTGCACCACCTCGACCCCAGTGTTCCTGCCGAGTTCTGTGTGGTTTCTCGTCCCAGCAGTTGTTTCCTTCTGGAGACGAGTTTTCGTGGGGCGTTTCTGCGACTGTAGAGGGCTTAGCTTAGGCCCTTGCAGTGCTGGTCCCCGGATCTTCCTACTGAGACTCTCAGAGGTGGGGGAACGTGGGGCTGGGGGGCTTCCACTTGGAGTTGATGGCAGTACCTCTTTTCCTCGAGATGTTGGCTGTAGGGTTTTTCCTTTGCTATCCTAGTGGCTCTGACTGTTTTTATCAGGGATTTTGTGCCTACTAATTGTGTATATTACCAGCGTGATTTTGCCTGTGAGGTGACTTGAGGCGGGACTCCAGGCAGGCTGCCCCATGGCTGACTGCAGACACGTGTGGTGGTCAGGATACAGGGCCAGAAAGACACGAGACAAATTTCTGAAACAAAATCCTAAAGCTAAAAACGTTATCCTTATTCTTGTCCTGGTTACTTAAGCCCTCGGCTTGCCTCACTCTTTCTTGTATCTGTGAGTGTCTGTTATCATGACAATTAAACAGCACAGTTGTTTAGTTATTTAACTTCGCCCTCCTCCTCCCTGGTATGTAGACCCGCGCCAGCTGTGCACGGAGTGGGGAGGGAGCCCGGAACAGGCTGCGAGTTTGGACTGTTAGTGGCTGCACGCACTGGAGGGGGCTGCAGTTCCGAAGTCCCCACCAATCAATGCAGAGTGTACGTGTGAGAGATACAGAACTGGACCATTAGAGAGGCCACAGGTATTCTTGATAACTTAGTAAAATGAGTAACTGTCTAATTAGATCGTAAACTCCAGTCTAAAATATGATATGCAAGTGAAGAGTGGGAGTGGGCATAGAAAGCATGCCCCTAGTATTTGAAATAGTTACCGCTAGTTCATTTTTAAAAACCACAGCCACTTGTGACTTTGGGGGCTCTAAACTTACCCGGATGGGCCTCTCCAGTTCTTTCCTGGTAAACCGCATCACGATGAGTCCTAGAATCGTCAGGCCGTAAAATAGCCACGAAGCAAAACTGAAATAATTGACTAGTGAGTTTATGTCACCAGGGATGATATAAATGATCGCTACGATGCCCTGATGGAAAGAAGAATGAATGTTCAGGTCATTAGTACATAAAACCATTGTTCTATTCTTACCGCTTTACAGAGGACTAAACACTTTATCCTGAAAGGAACTTCCTGTGAATCCCATCAAACTTGACTGTGGCTACGATAGCTGTTTTCTTTGAAGCCTGACAGAAAAGACCTGGAAAATTTTGGGATGTTGAAGTTGTGATTTTTCAGCAAGGAAAAAACAAAATATGCGTGTACATTGTGCCAGCTTCATAATTACGAATTTTCCTTTCAGACAGTTTTCGTCATGGGCACGGGCCCTCGACTACGACACTCAAGTGCGATTTTGACCTGCGTTGGTCGCGTGCCCTGGCCTGTTCCTGCCGCTGTCTGCCGGTCCTCCTCTGGGGCTGGGGGATGGAGTCTGGCCCCGAGGCTAAGAATGGTCTCTTGGAGCCCAGAAAAGCTGTACACAACCACGGACTATCTACCGCGAAGCTCCAGTCGGAAGCTGTCAGGGGCCTTTACTGCACAAAGATCCCGCGGCTTCCAAACCATCAGTCCGTAATGAGAGGCTGTTGTCAGTGACCACCTGGTAAATGCCTCATTCGCCTTCCCTGTAAGCAGGTGGGCTTTTATGTAGTTTGAACCCTCCCAGCTTGTACCCTCTTCTGGGCCACTGGTCAAGCAGTGTCTTTCATGGATAAATTTAGAAAAAGGAGCAGAAGCTGGGTGATTGTTTGAATTGTCTTGGGTTTTTGATATATCTGTTTCACGTCAAGGAATCTGGGTCATCTGAAAACCACGGGGCTTAGCAGGACAGGTGTACGTCACCATGCAAACCGAGGGGCCCTGTGCCTTTCAGGTTGGTGACGCCGTGGCGGGATTCACACTCACGTGAAAGATGATGGCGGGGGCTGGAGTCAGGCGCTTGACGCTAACGTAAGAGAGCACTTTGAGCATGTGGCCTTCCCGGCCTGCGACGTAAATGAGTCTGGAAAAACAATGATGGAGAAAGTTAACCACTTGCAGGTTGTTGCCCCGCCACAGAGAAAGGAACTGAGTGGTGACCGGTCGTCTTCAGGTCGGAGTCTGCCCTCTGGAGGGAGCAGCAAGCAAGGTGGCCTAACTGCATCCTGCCACAGTGCAGCCACCAACGCAGGGAAGGGCGGGGTGCTTCAGAGAGACTCCTGCTCCGAGTCCTGAAAGTCATGCAAGAAACACACGTCAAAACTAGGCCAGTGGACCCCAGTCCCTGGGGTGCCCGAGAGGAGCAGACACAGAAGTGCCTCGCCATTCCAATTCCAAGATGCAATCAAAGAGTTTCCATGTTTAAAAGAATCAGGCAAATTAAGGGCAAATCAGCAGACACAAACAAGTGGCTTAGTCCCCCTGCCAAGAACTCCAGATAATTCAGTAACTGAAAGACTGTTTAAAAGGTTAAAGAGAGAACTAAACAGAATATTTTTTCTGTTTTCAAGCTGATACAATAGTATCATGCATGGAGCACAGAGTGACGGTGTGATATGTAGTGATCAGATCGGGGTAATGAGCATGTCCATCATTGCAAGCGTGCGTCAGTCAGTGTCCCCATCCCAGCTATGTGAAAGTACGTGTCGTGGTTAGCTGTAGTCGCCCTGCACTGCTGTGGAAGAACACCAGGACTTACTCCTCCTCTCTAGCCATAATTTTGTATCCTTTAACACATCTCTCCCTGTCCCCTACCCTTCCCCTAGTATCCTCTGGCTAAGCAGAATTTCTTTTAAAGAAAGGTCAAAGTTACCAAGTTGGAAGCTAGATCTGAGCATGAAGCATAGATAGATGGGAAATTCAGTTTGGAAACTAAGAGAAGAATGGGAGAAGGTCACGTACACCAAGTGGAGTACGGCAAATTCAAAAAGAGCAGAAAACATTTATGAAATTAAAAACACTGTGAGCCTTCAAATTGAACCCAGTTCTACACAAGGCATAAACATACCCAGATGTAAACATTAAGGGCTACTGAATTTAAATTATTACTGTAGAATTAGGATAATAAGAACAATAGCAGACATATGAGGAATAGTATTTTCAAAATGATGAGGGAAACTGATTTCAGGCTGGAATTCTGTGTAGCTAAGCTATCATTCAAGATTACTGGCAAAATAAATTCCTTTTTAGATAAACTATGAGACATTGACTCCTCACTGGAAGCTGTATAGCTCAAAGGGAGCCGGTCACAAGAAGCAATGTCAAGGAAAAAGCAGTAGAATGTGGTGTTGGTGTGTGTATAAGTACTGGATTTATTTATTTCATAACAAACTTTCCTTAGAGCAGTGGGCTTATAACCAGGTTTTAACATGAAAAAGGAGAGCCCTGCAAGAGAGGAAAGAGAATTGAAAGACCGACACACTGTTGGGTATTCATGCTAAATTTTCAGGGTAATCATGGATAGAATAGACACATAACTTCCATATCAAACGGGAATAAAGAACATTTGATGGCTATAATTCAGGATTATTTTAAAAGCCAAGAAAACAAAGTAATGTGTTAGAAATTCAGTATCAGCGATCATAGTAAACACACACATTCAGCAGGATGAACTGTAATCAGGCATGAAGGAACTTTCTGGGGCGACTGAAATGTTCTACAATTGGATTGTGATATTTGCACAGCCTTACAAATGTACTACAATAATTGGGTTGTACAGTTGCAAAGGGTGAGTGTCATGGTATTTGTACCTCAATAGAGCTATTAAAATTGTGTTTTCTATACAAGCAATGAACTATCAGAAACAGATTTAAAGAATTTTAAATGCCATTTATAATAGCATGAAAAGATATGAAATACTGTGGAATAAATCTGCCAAAGATGTGCAAGAACTGTATACCAAAATCTACTCAGAAACATTTGTGAAAAAGCGTAAGAGCTAAATAGTCCACCCATGGATTGGAAGTCCCAATACTGTTAGGATGTCAGTCCTCCCCAGATTGATCTATAGATTCAACACAGTCCTGATCAAAATCCTCAAAGCCCTTTTTGTAGAAATTGACAAGCTGATTCTAGCGTTCATATAGAAATGGGAAAACTGGCCATCCACATGCAGAAGAATGAAATTGGCCCCTTAGCCCCCATACAACTCAAAGTAGATTGAAGACTTAAATGCAAGACTTCAACCGTAAAACTATTAGGAGAAAAGTTGGGTGACATTGATCTGGACGATGATTTCTTGCACATGACCCCAAAAGCACAGGCAACAGAATCAGAAATAGACAGATGGGATCACACCAAACTAAAAGGCTTCTGCACAGCAAAGGAAACAGGGTGAAGAGACAACCCACAGGTTGGGAGAAAATATTTGTAAATCATTTATCAGATAAGGGGGTTTATATCCAAAATATAAAAGGAAGTCAAACTACTCAATAACAAGAAAACCACCCCATTAAAAAATGGGGAAAGTACTTGAATAGACATTTCTCAAAAGACCAACACATACGTGAAAAAACGTCCCACATCACTAACCATCAGGGAAATGCAAATACAAACCCCAATTAGATACCAGCCCACACCTGTCAGAGGGGCTATGACCGAAAAACAAAAGGTGCGTGTCGGCATGAGTGTGGAGAAAAGGGAACCCTGGGACACTGTTGTTGGGCATGCTAATTAGCGTAGCCGTTTTGGAAGACTCTACAGTGGTTCTTTAGAAAACCAAGAATATTAACAATCACCATGTGATCCAGCAGCCCCACTTCCGGGCGCAGAACTGAAATCAGTGTCGGACGTCACTCACACACTCACACACACACACACACACACACACACACACACACCCTGTCACTGCGGTCTCGGTCACGGTGGCCAAGGCATGGGAACAACATAAGCGCCCGTCAGCAGATGAACGTACAGAGACCATGTGCCGCATATACACAACGGGATACTACTCAGCCTTCTAAAAGAATGAAATTCTGTCATTTTTTGACAACGTGGATGAATCCGGACGTTATGCCGAATAAAAAAATAAGCCAAACACAGACAACTATCACATGGTCTCACACACGAGATGTAAAAATTGGAACTCGTAGTAGAGAGTGGGATGTTGGCTACCAGAGGCTGAAGGGAGGGCGTCTGGCAGGGAGAGGGGAGATGTCAGTCAAAGGTACAAAATCCCAGGAGGAATAAGTTCTGGTGATCTG
>NW_012148108.1:376808-398414 GCF_000956105.1 Propithecus coquereli | reverse complement strand
AGCCGCCCCGCGTCTCCCGCCGGCGCCCCCTACCTGCCGGCCGTGAAGCAGCTCCCGTTGGCAGCGCCGAGGGTTGAAAAGGCCACGAACAGCGGGACGACCCAGGAGGCTGGGTACAGAACACGGTCCCCAAACGTCTGGTGAGAGAGAGGTGAATCCTCAGGGTCCTCCGCCGGCTCCAGGAGCCGCGGGTCCAACAAAGCTGCTCTGCCCCGGACCGGAGCACCACGCGCGCTGGCGCAGCCTCTGCGGGAGCGGGAGGGCGGAAGCGCTCGGGAAGGAGCGGTTCTGCCTTTGCTCCCTCCGGAGCGTCTCGGGACCTTCCGATGGTAACAGAAATCGCGCGTCCACCCCCCTTGGCATAGGTCTCGGTCGCTTCTGCGTCCTTCCAGCACCCCGGCCCCCCCAGCCCCGCTCCGAATGCGTCACCTCGGCGCCTGCTTCCAACCCCAGCTCACGGCCCCCACCTTTCCCACCTCTGTCCCCTCCTGTCCTCGCCGTTACTGCGATGACTTCTCAACTCGTTCATGCTCCTTCTGCCCAGACCCCAACCCTGGGGGGTCAGCCCTGCTCTCCCCTCGGGGCCTCATCCGTCCCCTCCCCCGGGCTCCTGGCTGATGATTCCCCTCCGTGCTGCGTGGGAACCTCAGCTTGGCGTGGACTCCTCGTCTGACCCCTTCCCACGGGCCACAGCCCTCTGGCAGCGACGCCGGGCGCTCACCACGGCCACGGCCTGGGACTGCAGGAGCTCGGTGGGCGTCATCACAGTGAAGTAGGACACGTTCATGAGGATGTAGCACACTGTCACCAGGGGGATCCCGATGACAATCGCCAGGGGCAGGTTTCTGGGCGGGACAGTGACATAGAACCCGGGGTCAGACCAGAGCATCCGTGGCACACTCGTGAGGTGGTTGCTTTGTCTAGTCCTTTCCGCCGGCCCTCCCCTGCTCCCCGTACGGCTGGGGTCCCAGATGCCCTTCCTGAGGTCTCCCCCAGTAGGGGGTTTGTGCTGCAGCAGAGCCCCAGCGGGGACATGGGACACTCGAAGGAGAATTCTCCCTCTCGCAGACTCCAGGGCGGTAAAACCGAATTGTTTGTAAAGCAAAATAAGCCGGAGACAAAGGAAGTTAGAGTCCTTCCTTCCCCTTAGCAACCATTCACTCCATTGCCTAAAACAGAGCCCAGCTTCAACGAGTACATAAGGACCGTCCCATCTGGAAGACGGTCGGGGCTAATGGGAGGAAGCAGCTCCGCGTCTCGCCTGGAGCAGAGAAATGTGCCGCCATCCCCCGCCCGGGCTCAGCTCTTACCTGTAAGGGTTTCTGAGTTCTTCTGTGATGTAATTGAGTTGGTTCCTGGAGAAGGAAAGGTCAACGTGAGTGACTTTCAACATACCTGGACTGTAAGACTGGCGAACATACAGTAATAAATGTTAGCCTCATTTAAGATTCTGCACCACAGAGAAAATTCTGCAGGAATTCCAGGGTAACTTCCTTCTGGGAAGGCCCCGGTGCTAGCGGGGCCCGGGGTGCTCGCAAGACCTACACATCGTCAAGTGGTCAAATCTTTGCCCTCTGTGAGAGTCACGTGCATTTGCAAGGACAATTGGGAGTAGCGAGTCCCCAAGGGAAAACAGAACTTCTTTGTCTGAAAAAGAAATGAAACCTACGGTTGCTTCACAGGGGGGAAAACCGGCGTCAGGGACGGCCACGCTGCGTCCTCGAAGAACACAAGCAGCATCTCGGCGACAAACCCGCCGCTTTCGGGCTTTGAGCAGAAGTGCTGCTGAGTGTTCTTGCCTTGCCAAGCCCCTGGGCGGCCCTGGCTGCCTCTGTGGGGCCAAGCCGTGTCTGCCTGGTGAGAATCCTACACCAGGTCCGCCACGCCTGCCCACGGGACACTGTCACCGGGAAAAGGGCAGGTGTCTCGGTGTCCGAGGGAGACTGAAGGGTGAGGGTGGGGTGCTTCACAAAAGGGAAACGTGATGGTGAATTTTAGGGTCACACCAGACACCAGAAAGGGGACAGCCGAGGTGACATTAGCCCAAAGGAACACAGCACCGGACTCGGGACATCTCAGGGGCGCCTCACCATCCGTCGTAGGCCCAGAGTCCGTTGTAAAACGCCAGACTGATGGCTCCCACGGACACGTCCGCCCCCTCGAAAGAATTTTCAAAATTCTTTGTATTTCCTGTAATTAAGCCAGAGTGAATTGCGGGTGTCAGCCGACCGGATTTTGCGCTCATCTGGGGAAGGAAGGGAATGACTCGTGACCTCAGGTTATTAAACTAACTCTGGAGAGCTGGGGCGCTAAAGACGTTCTAAGTTCCCGCCAGGCTTCCTCAGAGAGACGCTCATGGGGACGTCTGCTCCAGACGCAGAGGCGGCGCAGGGTTCGCCGGGCGCCTGCCCTCCCGCCCGCCGCGGTCACCTTGGGCCAGGAGGACGAATCCACTGATGACGATGATGGCCACGATCACCAGCTTGGCCGCGGTGAAGAAGTTCTGCACGTAGCTGCCCAGCCGCACGCTCAGCGAGTTCACTACCACGATGAGCACTGCAGGGTCGGGTGGGTGACGTCCCGCGTGGGTGGTTTGCAGCAGGGCCCTGGAAAATCTCCTTCCCACCGCCACCCGCTCCGCCACCCTGAGCTGAACGCTGGGAGGGCCGAGCCAAAGAAGGGGTCACGCTGGGGCTGCCTGGGGGCGGCAGAGAAGCCGTAGGCCCCGAGGCCTGGGCGCAGCTGGGGGACAGCCAATCCCTGCAGCTCCGACGGGCCTGGGGGCTTCTCGGCACGTGGCACCCGCGGGGACCGCAAAGGCCAGCGCCAGAGCCTTCCGCTGACTCGGCCTCTTTCTGGGCGGCGAGGAGCCGAGGCCAGCGCTGACACCCCCCCGCCCCCAATGTCATCTGTGCCAGGTCTTCTCTGACCCCTGCCCCGGGTTTCAGGCTTGGGTACTCACAGATGGCGGCAGCAGCCAGGCACTTAATGACCACTGCAGGCGGCTTGCACCCCGAGTAGAAGGGCACAGCGACGTACTCGGAAAAGGTGAGGCAGATGATGGCAAAGGACGAGGGCTTCGTGACCATCAGGCTGGCCCAGGAGAAGAGGTAGGCGGGGACGGGGCCGTAGGCCTCCATGAGGTACGGGTACTCGCCGCCCGACTTGGTGATGGTCGTGCCGAGCTCTGCGAAGCACAGAGCGCCTGGAACACAGAGAGGGGTCCCCCACTGCCCTCGTGAGGGGCTGCCCGTGTCCCCGGGAGCCTTCCTCCCACTGCGGTCCTCTCGCCGACGGCCCTGCGTTCTGGCCCTCGGACGTTTAGTCGCAGCCAGCAGCAGCAAGGACCCTTATGGAACCCGTCCCCCGCGTCGGACAGGGAGGAGTTCACCGGGGAGCACCGTCTGTTACCCAGTGTCGCGAGCACCCCACAGACAGCCCAGATGATGAGACAGGGCCCCACGGCCTCCGTGTTGCTGAGCACGGACTTCGGGGAGATGAAGATGCCGGAGCCGATGATGGTGCCCACGATGATGGAGATGCCGCTGACCAGCCCCACCTCGGGTGCGGAGGGCGGAGGGGGTGTCAGGGCCGCCACCCGGACCCGGTGGCACCCTCTCCACCCCCTCAGGGACAGCCAGTACAGCCCCAGCTGAACCCCACGTCCCAGGCACTTCGGCCCGACGCTGTCGCAGTGGAACAGAGCCCCGTTCCCGGGGCTTCGCTGAGTCAATTGATTCTCGTGGCAGCCCCGTGCATTTTACAGAGAAGACAGGCACAGAAAGGGTAAGTTACTGCCCTTGGTTACACAGCCAGACAGGGGACCTGGCTCAGGTCCCACGCTCCTGACCACAGCCCTCGTGCGCCCAGCGGAAAGGCTGACTCGGCACGTCGGGCACCAGCGGGAAAGGCCCTCGGGTGCGCCCTGTGGCCGGGCAGAGGGGAGAGGAGTCGCCAAAGCAGAGCGAAGTTGAGGCTCACGTCCTGGCCAGAGGAGCCACTCGGGGTGAGCAACGGAGGCCGCCCCGAGCCAGAAACACTCGGGGACTCCCTGTGAGCCTCCTTGGTGCCGCCATCTAGGGCGTGAGCTCTCTAAGAACAAAGCCGGCTCCGGTGTGTGATTACCGAGAACGGGCAACGCTAACCCGCGGCGTTGGGAATTCAAGGCCGGGCAAGGCGGGGGGAGCTCTGAGATGTTTGTCAAAACTCATCCGACTGCGCGCTAACGATCTGCACGTTTCACTGTACGTAAATTACATACCCGTCAGGGGGAAAAATACTGATTTAAAGGGAAAAAAGCCTGACTCAAGCCCCCACTCATCAGCCCTCAGAAGCTGCCCGGCCCAGATTCCCAGAGCAGGAAGTTTCCAGCGCCCGTGTCGCCTGCCTGGGCAGAGGCTGCTCTCACGGTTACATGCCGGGGGACCAGGGGGATCCCAGCGCAGGCTGGCCACCCAGGGGACTCGGCGCACACGTGAGGGCCCTGGGGAGCTGCCTCAGCTTCCGGTCCAGCCACAGGGACAGGGTGCAGTCCCAGGCGAGGACGAGGACGGCTCAGCCCCCGCCTCTCCAGCCCTCCGGATTTGGACGAGCTCTGCATGCGCCCTGAAGCCACCCGGGTTTAGGACACGCCTGGGGCTTTCTCAGCGGCTCTGTGTGGCCAGAGGGCCCACCGGGTTCTGAGAGGACCTTGCTGGGATCGGGCATGAGACTGGCTGGGAAGGAGGTGCTGCCTGGTGCCCAATCCCTGGGGACCCTTGTCCAGCCCGAAAGCCTCAGTGCCGTCCCTCCTCCATGGCCTCGGGGCCAGGCACGAGAGCTTCCGGGGGCCCTGCCCAGATCTCAGCCCCCTCGTCTGCCCTCCAGGCTGACGCCGTCCTAACCTCCCTCTGGGGCCCTCTTTCCCCATCCTGTAGGCACAAAGCCCTGCTGTCCTTCCGTGCCACCCTGCTGCTCCTGCCCACCTGGGGCTGGCGCGGTGTGGAGCGCTGAGCTCCTTCCTGCCTCCAAACCCACCCCCGAAGCTCCCCTTCCCTCCTCACGACCCTGCGACTCAGAGCAGTCATCTGTGCCACACCTATGTCAGATGGCCGTCCCAGCCAGACTCCTCTAGAACAGAATGCTTCCCGTCACTATAGATGTCCAAACAGTGACAGAGATTTAGCCAAGATGCTGTTGAAGGGGCTCGACGGTCAGAAGAAAGCCTTCTCTGACCATCCCTGGGAAGGCCACCGGTTTGAGCAAAAGTACCAGCCCCTCCGGACACTTGCCCGGCGCACATAACACGTATGTACGAACCTCAAAAGAATGTGCTGAGTTCCCTGGCAAGAGGAACTGAGGGAAGCCCAGAGAACCGCTCCTTTAAAGGTGAACGCTACAAATCAAAGATCACACCCTTTGCCCCATCGCCAGGGATCCGCAGGGCCTGGGCTGCCAGCCGCGCCTCGTCCCAGCCCCGCTCCGCCCGGACGGCGCCCGCGTCGGGGGACGGCCTTACCTCCTTCTGGAGGCTTGTGGTCTTGGGCTCGCTACTCTGGACCGACTTCCCATCCTCTCTCCGCTTCCTGGGGCTTGTCTCCCCCATTTTCCACTCCTGCGCGTCCCAGGAGGCTGCAGGCGGGGCACGGGCGGGATCCTGGTTCAGCACACGCGGACTGAACAAGAACGCGAGCTCCGCAAGGGCTCCGCCTGCCAAAGCAAATCCTCAGCCAGTGCTTTCGCAGAGGACAGTGGTCAGCCCCTTAGGGACGGTTGGCTCAGCCCCAGAAGTAAAGAGGCGTCATTAACGTTCAGGCCGCAGGGAACAAAGCCTCCGTGCTCCCTTCCAAAGCTGAGGTGTTCGTGTCCCCTCCCTGCCAGCTCCTGCTCCTGTCCCTGTGCTACCATCTCCTCACCCTCGGCAGGGACACGCTTGGAGGTCACTCTGTCTCCACGGCCTGAGTTCATTTCTTTCAAAAGCAAAAAGGAACACTTGAAAGCACACTGGAATACACGCAGGGCACCGAGCCTGCGGAAGGAAGGTGTCTCGTGTTCCTTCCCGGGGCGCGAGCGCCTCATTCGCGATAGATCACGGCACAGGTGCTTGTTCATCGAGGGATGGAAGGAATGAAAATTGCCGAGGAAACCCAGCTCGCAACTGCACTGGGAGACGGCCACGTACCGCACCCTGTCTCTGAACAACTCCCCTGCCCGGGTCCCCGCCAGCAGAGCGGGCGGCCCTGCCATCTCCCGCCGGCCTTACCTCTGCCCTTGACCTTGCCGAGCCGGAGGAGCTGTCTGCCGGGCCGCGCGCCTGCACAGCTGAGCCCTGGGAATGGCCATGTCTTGTGCCCCGCAGTGGAGGAAGCCAGAAAGTACAGAGGTCACAAGGGTAATTATTAATCACCATTTTTTCCAAAGCAATGGGGCTTAGAGACACTACACAAAAAGGGGCGGGTCAGACAAGCCAGTTTCTCTCCAGAAATACTTCTGTTCGTTTGTGTCTAGATTGATGTCTTCAAAAAAAAAAAAAAAAGAAAAAAGCAGATTGGCCCAAATGAGCTACATCCTGCAAGGAGAAATCTCTCTAAAGAATAGAAATAATGCTTTTAGGAGATAAAAATCTTTGGGAATCAGAGGATATAAACTTTGGAGCCAACTCTTTCAGGACCTTAATGGGCTGTGCTTACAGCTCAAGTCAGGCCGTGCAAACAGCAGCTGCTGCCCACATAACCCAGCGGTTGCTCCGGTGTTCTCCTTCCCACCGAGCAGAGCCCCCAGCTCGCCCTCCAACGGGCTGGCCCCGCCTCTCCCCTTTGCCAGTGGCTGCGTCTGGCAGCACCTGGGACCTCGAGAGCTTGGCTCCGTGCCGGCCGGGCTTCGGGCAGGCCCACTCCGTCCTCACTGCAGCCCGGCCACAGGCCCGTCACGGTTGGCCACGGTGCTGTTCAAGTCCCCGGTCCCACACGCACGGGGCAGAAGAGGGAGAAGGGCCACACAATGTCGTCAGCTCCACACTCTCATTTGCCCGACAGGGAAACCGAGGCCAAGGCCCAAGAAGCACAAGGCCGCAGAGCTCTGGCCCCACCCAGGGCTCCGTGGAACTGGCCGTTTGCCTTGGGGGAGGGGCAGACGTTCTCTAGCTGTGCTCAGAGGGGGTCAGGGCCGAGGCACCCCTCCCCAGCCAGCTGGAAGGAAGTCGCTTATCAAAGAGGCAGGAGGACAGCAGAGGACAGCAGGGGACGGCAGGGGATGGCCTGAAGCATTGTTGCTGTTATCTCCAGCCAAGACTCCGGCAGTTTTGCTTTTGCTTCCAGGTAAACTTAACAGCATCCCAGGTATCAGGATAGGACCAAAGGTCGCGGCTCTGGGGGTGATGTGGGAGCACTTTGGGGCTGGCAGACCTGAGAGCGGGCAGAGTTCTCAGGGTCGCCTCTTAAAGCATCAGGAGAACATGGGGGCCCTTGCTGTCCCAGAGCCAGGATCCCGATTCAGAAGTTTGTCACCTCCCCTCTTAGGAGGGCCAAGCCTGTTGGCCTGCCTGCCATGCCCTGAGCCCCGAGCAGAGTGCCTGGGTCTCACCTGCCTTTCAGACGCTGTCCCGCTCACATCACAGCGCCCGGCCCATCTGCGTCTGCACAGAGCTACACGACACTCCCTGGGTCAGGATGGCGCCCAGCAGGCGGATGTTCTAACGGAAGCCACTGCGGAGAGCAGGGTGGGACAGTGGTCCCCAGTGGACCCAGGCAGCCCTGCAACCACCCACCAGCCACATGGCCTGGGGGTTAGTGGGCCTCTCTGCAAGGATCAGGTTCTGAACCTGAACAATGGGGCTAGCAAGGGCACCGCACGGAGCCACAAGCCTGCGGGTTACACGGGGAGCGGAGCACCCCCGGGCTTCCGCAGTCTGGAGCGTCTGGGTGTGGGCATCCTCTGTTGAGTCAGATCTCTGCTTCGTTCATTTTCGGGTCATGGTGAGCACTTCCTAAAGCCGCGTTTCTCACCCCACTCCCCACCCCACGGGGCGAGTGTTCAACCAGGTATCATAAGTTGGGTTTTTGTTCGTGGAAAATAATACAGATTTGGTTTAAAAACCAAAAATTTCCCCAGTTTTTCTCCAGGACTGAAACCGTCCTCACAGGGTTAACAGGAATTATTATGCATGCCGGGCTCCGGGCAGAAATGTCGCTGTAATTAAGCATTAATCGGTGCACTTTGGGCCACTCCCCTGTAACGCGGGTCACAGCGCTAGACACTGACAATTGGCATCCCCATGGTCCCGCGGATGGAATCTCTGACGTGAGAATCGTAAGGCTTTAGTTTCGGAATTGCTCAAGATGTTTTTCAGATCCTGACTCCGGCGGACAGGCTGAGCGAACCGGTTTGAAGACCCCGCGGAGGAACGGCATCAGCAGGAGGATGCGGTTTCTCCATCTCCCCGTCCCGCGACTTCGCCGGCCACTCTCAGGCCAATCAACGATCCGTCCCCACACCTGGGCCCACTAAGCGCCAAACCCCTTAAACTCCCCGGGGAGGTGCATTTGAGGTTTCCTTCTGTCTCCTCCTTCGGTGGCCCTACGGCCACGCCTCTCTCTGCTGCAACCCGGTGTCTCGGCGTCTCGGCTTGCTGCGTGCGTCCTGCTGCGTGTGTGGTGCTGCGTGCGTCGTGCTGTGTGCGTCCTGCATCTGCACCCTGCGTCAGGCAAGGAACCTGTTACAGTCATGAGACCTCTGGCTCGCCGTGGACCAGCTCTTCTACCGCGTGGCTGACGTTGTACCTCCCTCCCGCCAATTCCCTTGTGCAGTTACCTCCTAGCAACCTTCATATGACCCCATTATGTCTTCAGTTTCTGCTAAAGCTCTTCACCTTCCCTCTTGGACTGTGCTTTTCCCTTCCGATCGCAAAGGTGCTTGCAGTTTACAGCTACTAATGACTTCTACATTTTATCTTACATTTGATACACATTT
This sequence comes from Propithecus coquereli, assembly GCF_000956105.1. Lineage (NCBI taxonomy): Eukaryota > Metazoa > Chordata > Mammalia > Primates > Indriidae > Propithecus > Propithecus coquereli. The sequence continues at coordinate 389,468 of NW_012148108.1, read as the reverse complement.
CGTTCCTGGTGGGGAGGGGGAAGTGGCTTCCTTCCGCCCTTCTAGGTTCTTTGGTTGGACTACGAATTAAATTGACATAGGACAGATGAACAGGAGAGAAACCGCTTCAACTGTGTGCGCGAGGCTGGGAGTCCCACGAAACATGAAGGGCCAGATGATTGACAGTTACGCAGCGTCCTGAACCACGGAAAAGAACAGGGGACGGGGGCCTGTGCGGGTGGCGGAGACAAGCTATAGGGGGATGCGGGGAGGAAGCGTGTGGGGAATAAGGGCTGTCTTCTCGTGCAGATGAAAAGTCTTGCGGGTGATAAAAGTTGCCGGCAACAGTCCTCTTCCTGACTTACTAATGAAGATTCCCTTCCTAGACATACATTTCCTTTTTAAAACGGCAGCTTTTCAGAGCTACTCCGGTGTCTACAGTTTCTCAGAATAAGCAGCTCAAAATATGCCAAAGTCTATTCTGGGGTGGCACACCTGGTCTCCACAGTCATTTTGGGGTGGCGTGTCCTGCGCCCCAACATTCCCTCCCCCCCGTGATGGTTTGCAAAGACACGGTGCAGATCCGCCTCCCACGGCCTCTGGGCTCCACCCAGGCACCTGGCTCTCCATTCGCCTTCCTCGTGGCACCGGCAGGGTCTTTGGCAAACATCCAGGCAAAAGCTGGATCGTCCTTTACCACTTAAAACTTGTTCCAGACCCACCTTGGAGTTTCCAGACTTTTCCCTGTACGTTCAGCTCTCTCAGTCCTATCTTCCTTTCCACGGCTGCCAACAGTAGTTTGGGGCTTTGGGGGATCCCCAAGACAGATACGACAGGTATAACCTGGGTATGAGAGGTGTCCACTCACCCGCCTCAATTCCAGGCACGACTCGGGGCTAGTCAGCGGCCTGTGCAAAGTCAAGGTCAAGGACTCACAGCCTGGCCATAAAACAATTAGCAAGGAAAGCAAATTTCAAAGCTCTTATCTAGGAACAATCTAGACCTATAGATATCCAAGAACCACTGGAATAGTATAATTCTGCCCTTGCCCTTTGTCCGTCATTTTTATGTGCTCCAAGTAACACAGGTTTTCACGTATAACCTGCTTGGGGAAACCAGTGCTGTTTCCAAGTAGCATCACCTTCTTTCTAAAACACAACTTCGTCCCATCCTGGTCCCTAAACCCACAACCCGGAACTCATCACCGTTCATTACTGTTGCCCCTTTCTCCACCGCGGCGGTCACGCATGGTGAAAAGTCGTGTTCGCTGGTGAGGCTGGACAAAGAGCGTTCTGCATAATTAAATATCTTCAATACAGAGTTACAATTTTTGGTGATCTTGTTTCTATCTGCCCAGCAGTCACGACTTGGGGGAACCACCTCTTCCTGTGGGATGCGGGTGGGCTGCCCACCAACCAAAGAGCCCGACCTCTCCAGCCCTGGGGGAGGGCTCCGGACGCCGGCTCAGGCAAGTGCAGGGACGGATGACAGTGTCCAACTCCTGACCACCCCCAGGGCTATCCTGGTTTCTGTCCTTCTCAAAACATGGTGGGAGGCCGGGCGCGGTGGCTCATGCCTGTAATCCTAGCTCTCTGGGAGGCCAAGGCAGGTGGATCGTTTGAGCTCAGGAGTTCGAAACCAGCCTGAGCAAGAGCGAGACCCCGTCTCTACTAAAAATAGAGAGAAATTAATTGGACAACTAAAAATATATAGAAAAAATTAGCCGGGCATGGTGGCGCATGCCTGTAGTCCCAGCTACTCGGGAGGCTGAGGCAGGAGGATCGCTTGAGCCCAGGAGTTTGAGGTTGCTGTGAGCGAGGATGATGCCACGGCACTCTAGCCTCGGCAACACAGTGAGACTCTGTCTCAAAAAAAAAAAAAAAAAACATGGTGGAAAAGCTGGATGTGGTGGCGCGTGCCTGTGGTCCCAGCTACTTGGGAGGCCGAGGCGGGACGATCACGGGAGCCCAGGATTCAGGTCCAGCCTGAGCAATACAGCAAGATTCCATCTCTAAAAAAAATAAATGCATATGGTGGGAGCCACCCAGTGTACAGTTCCAAAATATTTCCTTCTTTCCCTTAACGTTTCTGTAGTTCCTGTTGCTTGCAATGCAACCGTGTCCTACGCACACTACACACGGACCCTTCATTTGCGAAGACTTACTCTTCAATGAAATACCCAGGACCCTCCCAAGCAGGTGCAGCGCGGATGCTGCTCACGCCCTCAGGTTGCAGGTGCTCTCGCCTGAGCAGCCGCCGCTGCGCTGCTCTCGGCGCTACCCCCTTTGCAGAGTGCCGTCTCGCGGGTGGATTGGAAAATGGGTCGGGGCACAGAGCACCCAGCACTGAGGCGGGTGCCGGCCCAGCCCTCCGCAGAGAGTGTCCTGACCAGCTCCAGGAAGCTGCCACATGGACCCTTTAACCTTTGAAGCCCACGGTCGGCCCAGCCTGGGTCCTTACCAACTACCTACGCGCCACTGTCGGGAGACCACGTAGCTGCCAAAACAGCCCAGCGGCCCCTGCAAGCTACGTAAACTCGGGGAACCGGCTTTTCCCTTCCTTCCAACACCCCCCGCCCCACCGCGAGAAACGAGTCTGGGGGCCATGGACTCTCCGTCCTGAGAAAACCCAGAGGCCAGACCAGCCGTGACACACCCCTACATCCCGCCCAGCTGCCAGCTCCTCCTCCGCTGCTGACGGAGCAGAGAAGGGCCAAGGACCCGGTCACGCAGGCCCTCCCCGTGCCGCCGTGTCGTGGGTGGATGATGCTTCCTCGTCACACGAGGATTCAAAGTTCAGCTCAGCTCCATCCCCAGCGGAGCCAGGCCCGCCCTGCTAGAAGGGCCACCACCCCAGGCCCAGGGAGGGCGCTCCTGAGCCCCCACACTGGCGACTTCCACTCCGGCAGGCGGTACGGGTGGGTGAGGGGTCAGGCCCAGTGCCAGCCAAGCTCTGGAAACCAAACGCCCAGGGTCCCTTTTCCTTGAATCTCTTGCCTCCCAAAACATTTACTGACAACGCCAGGCGCTGGTGAGGACACGGAGCCCAGAGCCCACGCAGGGCCCATCGGTGGGAACGTAAAACGATTAAACACTTAGGAAATGGGTCTGGCAATTTCTCTCTTAACGGAGGCGAGGTACAATTAACACAATACTAACCATTTTAGCCACTTTTAAGTGTACAATTCAGTATCATTAGTGCATTAAGGACGGCGCTCCCCGCTCTCACGACAAACTCGCATGCGCACGCCCGGGCCGGCCGTGGCCTCGACTCCCGCAGGGCCGCTTTCCAACGGCGCCAACGCCGGCGGGGCTCGCAGGGCCGCCCGAGGCAGGTTTTACAGCTGTTTGACTGTGGTCACCTGCAACTTGACTGGGACTGTCCAGTGCCACGTGAAACCTCACTGGGACCAAAGAGCCCAGCAGTCCCCTGCTCGGATTGGAAACTGCAGGATGGAATGGACGGGGGCCTCCTCTGCGGTCCCGCTCCCCGGGTCTGCCCCGGCCTCCTTCCCGCCCAACCTCCGGCTGAAACACCGCTCCTGTGCCCCCGAGCCCGCGCCTGCTTCCCGCCCCTGCAGCCGGGACCCTTCGCCCCTCGGCCGTTCAGGCAGCACCGAGCAGGACCCACCCCCTGCCCTGGCCACAGGGCGGTCCCAGGTCGCCGAACTCACAAGTACGTCTGCGCTGCGTGAGAACCGTCAAGCAGACACGTGAGGACGTTCACTTCTCAGGGGAATAAAACACTCATCAAAGGCAGAGCAAGGCAGGGATGTCAAAAGCGGTTCTCCAGGTAATGATGACAACAGCACGTCACGTCCCCAGTGACAAGCCAGCCCCTGAGCACAAGGCTCGCTGGGCAGCTGCCACCTCTCGGCCGGTCTGCAGAGCCCTGGAGAGCTGTGATAACACAAATTCCTTTGAGATAACGTGAAGGTTGTTTGCTAGGTCGCCTCCTAGTGAGATGACACGGTTTTAAGTTCTGTTGGGTCTTTCTACCTCCTGTAAATTAAAATTAAATTAGAACAATTTAAATGTTGAACAAGTTTAATAAAATGTAAAAGAACTCAAAGCTTTTAAGATAGTAAAGAAAAAAATGTAAAAGAACTAGGATTTTCAATCTCAACTTTCCACCCAGCAACCAAAGATCACGTGCGTAACTTCCGTCGGTGACCGAGGACAACAGTGGGGCCGACGCACACTGAGACGGCGCAAGACCTGGCCGTGAGGGCTTTGGGAAAGGGTGTGTTTCTAGGGTTCCAGCCCTTCCACGCCACACTGTAGGGGCCTGTGCAGCCCGATGTCCCTGAGCTCCTGCAGCACACCCAGGGCGGTGGCTGTAGGTGTCTGGCATTTACGCCACGCGATCCCAGTGGATGGTCCCGAGAGGCCGGGATAAGTTACCTGAGACGGCACAGAGGGGCCCACACCACGGGCCCCTGGCCTCTCTCCTGGCGGCGGCAGTGAGGCAGGAACTCCACCTTGGTGCTCAAAGCCAGGGTCTCGTCACAGAGGCGGGGAGCCATGTGGCCCCAAATGAATTACCTCCCCAGGAGGCTAGAGGAGGGTCAGGGAAGAGGCAAGAGCAGGTTTTGTACAGCCTACTGGGGCGTGAGTACCAGCACCTTGGTTTTCACCAAACAAGAAAATGCCACCCGGGGCTGGCGCGCAGCCATCGGCACTGCCGCCATCGGCGGGTTCCTCCAGTGACACTTCCATCCAACACCGGCTGAGTGTTTGTCCCCCCGTCCTGTCCCTCTGCTGCTTTCCCAGCTGCACGTCTGAGAGCTGGGAGACAGGCCAGCCAGCAGGTCCCTTGCTAACCTGAGCGATGCGGGTCACGGAGCTAGTCTCAGTGGCAACGCAGCCAGAGAACACGCACCGACTGAAAATATTTCAGCAACAGAATGTAAAAAGTGGATTACATGCGGAGGCAGCTCATTTCCTCCTCGCCCTGCAGCGCTCGGCGGGCTTCTGCGCGTCCTCCTGCCGCTGCTAGCTCTCCTCTGGGGGCAAGGGATCGGCCGTCCCCCGCCTGTGCGCGGCAGACCTTTCGGGCTGCGGGGGCCTCTCCGCAGGCTCCTGCACACGGCGGCAGGTGATGGCAGGAGGCTTCGGGTCGCAGTAGCTAAAATCACAGCCGACCAGCAGGTCTCCCTGAGAGACCCCGTCGAAGCAGGGGTCCTCCAAAGCCCTGGGGCCGTCCCCCATGCCTGTCCTCGCCAGCGTGGTCTGGAGAAGTTCTCGGATTCTCCGGTTTTCCTTGGAGGTAGACTCCCAGATAACTTCAAGTTCACCTTCCATTTCTCTGAAAGAAACAAGCGAAGCAAAGGAAAAGTTTAAAATGGCACAATTTAAAAAATATTTATAGAGCAAGCACTCGAAGGAAAGAATGCCAACATCAGGGAACGACGGAGACCATTGTGTTTGGGTTCTGAAGCAAAGATGCCAATGTCGAGTGACACACCCAGGTGCCCTGGAAAGAGAAAACACAAAGGCACGGGCTGCAAAAGCAGCTCTTACTCTCCTCCTCTCAGCTTTGCCTTTTCCTTTGCTTTGGCATCAACGACAGCCTCTGCTCGCTAAAGAAGGAACAAGTGCGTAACGACAAAACACGGCGCCTGCGCCGCTGACCTGAGCCAGTCGGACGCTGGCCTGGCTGCGGGCGTCCACACGGCGTGGGCCCCGTAGGCCTCTCCTGGGTCCCCTCTGCCTGTCCGCACTGCGACCCGGCCAACATCAGGGACCCATCCACAGAGCCACTGATGGGCCCAGACGCACAGAGTGAGTTAGGGGGTGCGGAGGGGACCCACAACTGACGACACAGGGGAGACCGGCCTGGACCGTGTGCCGGGGGGTGAGCGGCCAGAGGGAAGGAAGCGGAAGGGGCAGCAAAGCAGCGTTTCCTGAGCAAGGATTCGGTGCCAGGTGCAGAGGGGACAACACGGCCCTCGTGAAAGGCCGGCTTAAGTGTGAAACCAAAACAACGTGAGAGACCAAGTTCATCTTCCTAAAGCGTCACGTTCCGCAACGTTTCAGTTCACTGGCGATACTTCCTCTGCCACGTCGGGAGGACAGAGGTGTGACAAAGACAATACCTAGAGCCGCGATCCAGAGCACACGCCGCGCCACAAATGTGTCATTAGCATCTCACAAAAAGGGAATGGACGATCAGATTTTAACGTTCTAAGAAATCAGAAAACAGCAGCAGCAGAAATGAAACGTAATCAAAGATTAATAAAACCTCCCAAGACAATGAAATGAAACAAAAATATCAGAGCTATAAAAGAGTAGAAAACTGGGAAGTTGTTCAGAGGACTGGATTGACTGAGGGAGTCCGGTTCAAATAGAAATTTTTTAAAAAGAGAATAAAGAAAATAAGGAGCAAATAAAATCAAGGGCAATATTAACTTCGGACAAAACTAAAATGTAAACACAAAATTAAACAATCAAACAAACAAAACAGGCCCTGAGGGTTTTACCGGCAAATTCCATCAAGCATTCAAAACGCAAAGTGTTCTAAGGCCAGCATCCCGCGGGCCGGGGCGGCCCCACCTCTTCTGCCGCAGCGCCTCGTCCAGGACGTCCTGCTTGTCCCTGAGCATCCGATGCAGGTGCCTCATCTCCTGCAGGTACTGGGCCGTCCTGCCAGCAAAGTCCTCCTGCTGCTCCACCAGACGGTGGCTGATGTCACCCAGCTTCAGCGCTGTCTTCTTCTTGTATCCCTGGGGGAGGAGGTGGCATCAGTGAGCAGGGGGACACCATCTGCAGGTGGCTGGGGCCTCCCGGCTGTGTTCTCGCCCACCGCCTGCACGTCACAGCCTGCCAGGTACGGCCCCCGTCAGGCGGATCCGGGAGGGCAGACCTGGGTCATAAAGGTCATAAAAGGTGAGAGAAGAATTTCAAGTGTAATAAAACCAAATCTCTAACTTTTGTTATATCTGGGTTTTTATATGCTGCAAATAAAATTAAAACATAAAACATCACCACCATGGAACACACTGGATGACACTGCAGGTCATTCCTACCGCTGGAAGCCACGAGATAGAAGCCTCAAGAGTTCTGAGCGCAGCACTTTTCCCTCAGCAAAAGGGGCCTCTCCTCAGGAACGGCACGCCCGAGAGCCCCCGTTTAAGGAAAAGAGTGGAGCTGCTCTGCGCCGCAGAGGGAAGGGGAACCCCGACCACAGAGGGCTGCTGCCCATCGTAAAGGATGACGATGATGGTCTGGTGGTCAGCCTTCCCTGGGGCGGCCCAGAGTCCACACTGCGGTGCTCACAGTCGCTGCACGTAGCAGACCCTGCTAAGAAACCAGATCACGGGCCGGCGCGGTGGCTCACGCCTGTAATCCCAGCACTCTGGGAGGCCGAGGTGGGTGGATCGTTTGAGCTCAGGAGTTAGAGACCAGCCTGAGCAAGAGCGAGACCCCGTCCGTGCTAAAAATAGAAAGAAATTAGCTGGGCAACTAAAAACATATAGAAAAAATCAGCCAGGCATGGTGGCGCATGCCTGTAATTGCAGCTACTCGGGAGGCTGAGGCAGGAGGATCACTTGAGCCCAGGAGTCTGAGGTTGCTGTGAGCTAGGCTGACGCCACAGCACTCACTCTAGCCTGGGCAACAGAGTGAGACTCTGTCTCAAAAAAAAAAGGAAAGAAAGAAAGAAACCAGATCACACCTCTGGCAGCATCTCTGCCTGCACCACCTGAAAATCAAGACCCACAAGGCAATGCAGCCTGCAAAAACTTAATATCGGTATTATTTAAGAAATATCTAGGAAACATAGGAAAATATAGGAAAATATGCTTTAGGACACTATTTGGATCAGAGCAATTTTAAGTTAAATTTTGTGGTCTATAACTTTTTAAAAAATAAATACTTCAGGACTAAAACTTACATTCCCTAAAACAAATTCACGACATACGTTTACTCGTGTGTACGCGCTGTTAACCTCATACCATACCGTGCCGTGCACACGAGCCAGCCACTGTTGACTTTTTCTTAGTTTGTGACTTTTCCAACGTGCTAAACCCCATTGATCTACTTCTCCACTCCAGGCCCTTTAGTTCCCATTCTACGCGTACACACGCCTGAGGCCACAGGTCCTGGATCTTACTCGACTGCGTGGAGCCGCGGGTCCTCACAGCACCTACCCTCCACGGTCCCCAGTTCCTCGCCCTCCCCGGGGCCTCCAGCCTGCTGTCACCCGCCCTGCCAGGTGGAAAGCGGCGCAGCTGGGGGGCCGTGGCTGCAGGTGGGGAGGACACAGCCTGCAGGGAGGCGAAGCGAGGGGTGGTCCGGGGCAGGAGAGGAGGCACGATGACAATGGCTTTCCTTGGGCAGAGACACCAGAAGGTGCCACCAGGATGGAAGCAAGAGAGGAGCAGGCCAAGGCTGCTCTCTAACTGGACCAGACAGACGCCGGGCTTGACGGGAAAGCCGGGACGCTAACCGAGTGACAGAACCTGGAGATTCTGCCACGGCTTTTTTTTTTTCCCCTAAAAAACAGCTGCACACTATTTTATTGTGCGGATGAATAAAGGTTCATTTAATGAGTCGAGAGGTGCTACTTCTGCCAGCGAAAACTTACACTGCTTTATTCTGTGGATGATTAGTGACATATGCATGCAAAATCTACACCAGTAATCCTCTGTCCCCACTTGAAAATGCAATCTCCGAGGCTAAGTGACCACTTACCTTAACTTTTTCCTCCAACTTTCCCAAGCGAATATTGCCTTTTATGATTTTGTTGATAACTCCGTGCTTCTCACTTTCTAAACATTTAGCCTAAAGAGAAAGGTGAAAAAAAATAAATGGGCTCTCAGTTTTACAGAAAAATTAAAATAACAAATTCTTTTTTTTCATAACAAAGTATCAAGCAATAGGCCAGGCACAGTGGCTCATGCCTTGTAATCCTAGCACTTGGGGAGGCTGAGGCAGATCGCTTGAGGCCAGGAGTTCGAGACTAGCCTGACCAAGAGCGAGTCCCTGTTTCTACAAAAAGTAGGAAAATTAGCTAGGTGCCCGTAGTCCCAGCTACCGGGGAGGCTAAGGCAAGGCGATCGCTTGAGCCCAGGAGTTCAAGACTAGCCTGGGCAACACAGTGAGACCCCATCTCAAAAGGAAATACTCTCGAAATCATGCTAGCACGTTAACTTGCAGTTTACTCGACGTAGCTTTCAGGAGACTCACCAAATGCATCAGACTGTCCCGTTCCTGGGTTACATTCTCTGCCAGACCAACAAGGTTCGCCAAGTACTGGTGGGCAGACATCTCGTTCCCCATGGCTTTCTCCACCTGCTTTTTGAGGACATCAATTTTCTTTTGAGATCTCCTAGAGTTCCCCCGAAGGGTGGAATAGAAAACTTATTAGCCTCATGACCAGGTCATGGTGAATATCATGTATTACAAAAACAGCAAGCATGTTAGCGTTTAAATGTTATTCTTCAGCAACCTAAATCTTCTATTACGTTTCAAGGTGAGAAGAGGTAAGTGAATTTAATTTGAAACCAAGCGTAATTACTGACTCCAAGTTATCAGGGGTCACAAAATGCCTAACAATGAATAGGATAATTAAATACCATTCTATTAACTTTTTGGCTCGTGTTCCAAACGATACTTTAGAAAAAGAGATCCAGTAATCCCACAGTAGACTAGTGATTAGGAAAGAACTTGTAGCACTTCCAGCGTTCGGTCGTCATGACGATCGACCATGTTTCAGCTATTGACTTGAGAAATGTCGTTAATGTTGCTCCACAGAAAAGCTTACACCGTACTTATGTTCTGATATCCAACAATTTCGATTACCCTCTTCTGTGCTATAGCCACTTTAGAAAAAGAAGAGATAAAGGAAATGAAATGGAATACCCTTCGGTTGTCTTTTTTTAAACCGTTGGGGAAAAAAACAACTTAAGGGAAAAAAAAATATATAAACCTATTTATTTTCTGTGCCCTCTCGAGCTCGGCTTCCAGCGCTTTGATTCTCACTGTCAGCTTGCTCTTCTCTAGAAGCAGGCTCTGTCTCTGCACCTGCAGGGCCAGCAACTCTTCCATCAGCTCCTCCGTCTCGGCGCTCTGTTTCTCTTCTTCCTTCCGCAACTGGCTGGAGGACAGAAACGTTACCCGCACGTATGCGTCACAACGGAGGCTGACGTGAGGCAGCCACGGCCAGACGAGTGACATGCAGCTGGGCCTGCAGCCCCCGGGGGGTCGCTGGAAGGTCTCTGTGGAAACCCCTCCCCATCCCCAGCCAGACAGGAGGGAGGACGTGGCCGGGAACACCCTTCTTTGATAGTCACAATCTAATTCCTTTCTTTGCCCACAGTTTTCGCTTACCACTGTGTGTATATACTTATTTGTGCCCTATTCCTTCCAGAAAAAAATCTAAGACGGCTCGATTTTTTGCACAGTTATAACTGCCAGTGAAAAAATCCTACTGTTAAAACAGATTTTATTTCATAATAAAGTCATTATAAATAGATGTTTTATGATAAAAGCAACAATGAACAAAGGGGCCCATGTTTCGCTGCACACAAGCTGGAGTGTCGTCAAACAGGCACAGGGAGCAGCAGGGGACAGGTGCGTCCTTGTCACACACGGCAGGGATGCACCACCGCAGGGATACGTAACATGGTGTGATCTTAAGGTCAGTTTGTCCGCTGTAACTTAAAAATACATAAAAATCCAGAATTCATTTCTTTCACTGAAAACTTACTTAACTATTACCTTACTGGATAAATTGTTGACCTGGATTAATAATAAAGGGCTAAAGAAGAATGTGGAAAATACGAGGCCTTCTGCCTGCAGCCAAGGCAGGTTACAGAGACCAGATTTACGCTTCAGCTAAAAAGCAGGCAAAACATAACAAACAACAGTCTTCAGACTTTGGACAACGGGCCGTGCGGGGCTGTGATCCCTGAGAGACAAACAAGGCACGAGGCCTGCCCCGCCTCACTGTCCGGCGGGAGGGAAACCCAAACAAGCCCGCAGACTTGCTGAGTTGAGTCAGAGACCCAAAGATCGGGAGGTTAAGGCAGCTAGAATTTCGAGGGCAGAGAGGACGGAGTTCCCCAGAGGGGGAAAAGGCTCGGGAGAGCTCTAGCGGGTCACCTGAGCACCGATCCGTACACGTGAGAGGACACTGCCTGAGGCTAAGGAAAGAAACCCTGGGAATGAGTAGGCGGGACAATTCCTGACATTCATGCAGAACAGGAAACGGCGCATGAGCCCACTAGTCAGAAGGGAAAGACCTACACCGCTAGGGACGCTGGACAGAAGCCTCATGAGAGTGTCACTGCCTCGGTAATGGGGCTGAATTAGCCCCAGACTAAGGTCGTGGCCACCCCAACAAAAGTCAGCTTTGAAGGAACCCAACTACTCTCCAGTAACTTAGGCGTGAATCAGAACAAAATCTAACACTATTTAAAGCAATGCACCGACCCCAGCATCCAACAACATAAAGTCTACGCTACTCGGCACCCAGCCAAGCACGGGCATAAGCTATAGAATACGATCCGTGATCTGGAGAGAAAAAAAATCAGCAGAACAGAAGCAGAGAGACGATGGCAGGGGCCGACAAAGGTTTCTAAACAGCTGTTACAAACATGCTTTGTATGTTTGAGAAAGTAGAGAAAAATAGCAATGATGGGGGAGAAATGGAAAATATAAAAAAGACTCAAATGGATCTTACAGAGACGGAAAACAACCGTCTGTGAGGTGAACCATACGTTGGATAGAAATAACAGCAGATTAGACTGCGGGAAACATCAGTGAATTTGAAGACGGCGACAGAAACTCTCCAACGAAGGCGCGGAGAGGAACAAGGGTGGGGAAGGACCGAACAGAGCACCGGTGATCCCAGGGACAGTATCAAGCAGTCCCGGGAGGAGAGGTGGAAAAGGGAAAATAGAAGAGAATACTAAAGAAATAATAGCTGGAATGTTTCCAAAATTGATGAAAAACATAAACCCACAGCCTCAAGTTCAGTGACCCGCAAGCAGAATAAAGAAACCACACCGAGACACCGCCTAATTAAACTGCTGAAAACCAGTGACAAAGAACATTTCTTAAAAGCAGCCTCAGAGAAACACGCGTTATCTTCAGAGTAACAAAGATAACAGTGGCAGATTTTCATCAGAAACAACACAAGTCAGAAGACGACAAAGGACATCTTTGAACCCAAAAACCTGTCGGCTGGGATTTCTTTACCCAGCGGCTTATTGCTGTGATCCCCAACCCCTGGGCTGTGGACGGGTACAGTTCCGTGGCTTGTCAGGAACCAGGCCGCACGGCAGGCGGTGAGCGAAGCCTCCTCCCATTTCCAGCCACTCCCCATTGCTCGCATCAGTGGATAAGCCCCGCCTCCTCTCAGATAGCAGTGGACCCTGCTGTAAACTGCTCATGGAGGGATCCAGGTTGCGGCTCCTTACGAGAACCTAACGCCTGGTGATCCGAGGTGGAGCTGAGGCGGTGATGCTAGCGCCGGGGAGCGGCTGCAAACACAGGTTATCTTTGGCAGAGACGTTTGACTGCACAAAAAATGTAATGCACTTGAATCATCCCAAGACCATCTCCCTGCAGTCCACAGAAAAATTGTCTTCCATGAAATGGGTCCCTGGTGCCCAAAAGGTTGGGGACCACTGTCTTACTGTCTTATCAATAAAATTTTATAATTTTCCTGATATTC
>NW_012148108.1:373339-374793 GCF_000956105.1 Propithecus coquereli | reverse complement strand
ACATGGAATCATGGGATGAGAGCTGATCAAAGAATGTCCGCCGGAGAGACAGAGACAGATATCTGTGGCTAAAAACAATTAGCCCAAGGGACAGTTCCTGCTTGACTTCTGATGACCTGTCTCTATTTGCAATAACTAGATAAAGAAATATGGAGCCAATATATCTCTGTTTAACCCTTCTGTTAAGTGATAGCTTCATCTTAGGACTTGGAAGCTTGTCCTTGAAAGACTTTGTAACCAGAGTTAATTAAGGGATCTATAGAAGCCTTTTGAAAGACTTTTAACCTAAAACGAATTACCTGTTATTATGTAAATCTGTTACCCCTGGCAACCGATCTCTATCTATAAATATCCATGTGAAACTTTATTCTGGGCCTTACAATTCACGGAGATATTGTGGGGACCCCTGAGTACCCACATTTTGCCTTTTATGTTTATAAATCTACAAAACTACACCTTCGTCTCTGTGTATTCTTTTATTTCTATTATTTCCCATTTTCTTATCCTTTGCAACGACGCCAACCTAAGGGACCCGATTTTTTGCTGGGAGTGTAGCTAACTCCCCGCCCTCCATTTCCCAGTTGGGATTTTCCTTATGTTCTAGGATAATCTTCGATTTTTTTTTCTTTTTGTGGCAGTCTCACTCTATCGCCCTGGCATCAGCCTTGCTCACAGCAACCTCAAACTCCTGGGCTCAAGGGATCCTCCCACCTCAGCCTCCCAAAGTGCTGGGATGACAGGTGTGATGGGTGCCTGGCCTCATCTCTTTTTTTCCAAATGGCCATTCTCCAATTGCCTTCACTATTATAGTGAGTTCCTTTCGAATTTTTTATGCCTTTTCTACTTATACCTAGAGGCGGCTATTAGAATACGGTCATGCGTCACTCAGTGGCGGGGATATGTTCTGAGCAACGCATCGTTAGGTGATTTTTGTCATCGTATGAACATAATGGAGTGCGTTTACACAAACCTAGATGGTACAGCCTACTACACGCCTCGGTTATAAGGTACGGCCTATTGCTCCAGGGCTACAAATCTGTAAAACGTTACTGCACTGAATACTGTAAGCAACTATGACACAATAGTAAGTATTTGTGTATCTGAACATACCCAAACATAGAAAAGGTACAGCAAAAATATAGCATAAAAGATTTTTTAAAAGGTGCAACTATATAGGGCACCCACTATGAATGGAGCTTGCGGGGCTGCAAGTTGCTCTGGGCGAGTCAGCGGTGCGTGAGCGTGAAGGCCTAGGACGTCACCGTACACTACTCTAGACTTTGTAAACACTGAACACTTAGACTACACTAAATTTATTTTTTATTTTTCTTTCCTCAGTCATAAATTAGTTTGATTACTGTAACCTTTTTACTTTATAAACTTTTACATTTTGTAAACTTTTGACTCTTTTATAATACTTAGTTTAAAACCCAAACACATTATACAGCTATACA
>NW_012148108.1:370298-371853 GCF_000956105.1 Propithecus coquereli | reverse complement strand
AATTAAAATGACCCATTCTGATGGTTACTCTAATGTGTCACCTGGGCTGGGCTACGGCACCCAACTGTCTGGTCAAACACTCGTCTAGCCGTTGCTGTGAAGGCATTTTGTGGATGTGACTGACAGTCACAGTCAGGTGACTTTCAGTGAAGGAGATGACCCTCAGTCACGTGGGTGGCCTCGTTCACTCGGTGAAGGCCTTAAGGGCAAAAACGGGTTCCCAAAAAAGGATTTCTGCCTCCAGACTGAAACGGAGAAATTCTGCCTGAGTTTCCAACTGGCCGGCCCCACAACTGGGTGAGCCGATTTCCTAAAACAGCTCTCTCTCTCTACATATATATCCTATTGGTTGCTTCTCTCAAGAACCCTGGCTCAGGCCGGGCGCGGTGGCTCACACATATGTAATTATGTATATACACACACATATGTAATTATACACACACACATACTAGAGTGACCAACTCATCCCAGTTTGCCTAGGACTTACCCAGTCTTAGCGCTAGAGTCCCACATCCTGGGAACTCCCCACTCTCAGGCCAGCTGGAGTGCCTGGTTACGACAACACACACACATATACATGCATATTTTTTTAAAAATAACTATCATTCTTTACATACTGTTTGTAACACAATTTCTTCACTTAAAAACACACTGCGGCTATTTTCCATGTTAAAAAGAATCCTGTGTGACGTCGTATTTAATGGCTGCAGCCCTTATTCCTTTTATGGCTGAATCCTTTCATTTAACCAATTCCTTGTTACTGAATATCTAGATTTCCGGTTCTACTACTTTAAATGATCTTTGCTTCTAAAACTAATAAAGGCTGAAATCGCAGGGAAAAAAATCACATTCGAAGTGCAGACGGCAGCCTTCGAGGACAGCCAGGCTCTACTCTGATAAAGTATTTTACATCTAACCCCACACCTGTGCTGGTTAAAAAAAAGGCTCCGGGAAAGACTGACCATGTCTCTCCACTCTGCCTATGATAACGTGCATCGGCGACTCATTAATGCTCGAAACACATTAAATCCTTACCTTTTTAATTCGTTTACAATTGAAGTGTGAACTTTCATTGCGATTTTGCCGTTCAACTGTGTTTTGAGTTCTTCGCATTCGGCGCGGAAACTCTCCAGCTGCTCCTTGTTTTCTGTCAGCTCCTTTTCCTGGTCCTGCGTTTTCGTCTCCAGAAGCATTAGTTGTTTGGTCAGCTTAGAAACTGAAAAACAAAAGAGAAAAATAAACGCTTGGCACAGAAAGACTTAATAAAACATGATTATTGGTTCCCAGGAAATACTGATGAGAGTCAGCTCATAAAAATGATCTCCTAAAAATTGTTTGGAGACTTAGAAATTAATACCAAAGGTCTTGTACTTAGAAATTACTGTCCCTACATTAAGCATTCGCTAAATACACACTTTTTTAAAACTAGGGCTCACTATAATATTTAACAAGACACAATTCCAGTCTTCAAGGAACTGAGTTTCCAAAGTCTGAAATCAGGCCGGGCGCGGTGGCTCACGCCTGTAATCCTAGCACTCTGGGAGGCCGAGGCGGG
>NW_012148108.1:368377-370248 GCF_000956105.1 Propithecus coquereli | reverse complement strand
TTCCAAAAATTTTGCTAAAATCCATTATTTTTAGGATTTATTTGTAGATTTTTCTACATATAGAATAATATCATTTATGAATAATCACACTATTATGTCCTTCTTTCCAGAGCGTCTAATTTTCCTTTTTCATGCCATGTGTGCCGGTCATCGCTTGGTGACAAGTGTTGTTGATGTTCAGAAACGGTGTCAGGCACACTTGCACCGTCCCAGTCTCAACAGGAGAGCTCTCAGCACTTCACTGTCGAGTGTGATACTTACTGCAGTTTGATTTTTTAACAGAACCATTTAGGAAATTCTCATTTGTTCCTAACACTTTCCTTACAATTTTTTATATCTAGATTCCTGAATGAAAAAGGAATTTTCCTTTCTTATACTGTCACTGTTTGGTCTTGGTATCAGGCTGTATTAACTGAGGGAGGGAGCATGCATTCCTTCTCCTCTTCTCCAGAAGGGTTTACGTAAGACTAGACTTACTTCTTCCTCGAGTATCTGTAGAACTCTCTGGCGAAGGTATCTGGGCAGGTAGTTTTCTTCAAGGGAAGATGTTTCGACTTAATTCCTTTAATGATTAAAGGAACATTCAGGGTATCCTTTTTCTTCACGAGTTGGTTTTGGCAAGTTGTATTCTTCGAGGAATTTGACTACTTCATCTAAATTTTCAAATGTACTGACATGAGGTTATTTCTAGATGCCAAGAAATTTAAACATCTACTTGGTGAACTGAGCCTTTTATCTTTATGAAATGAATTCATCCTCTTTGCTGAGCAGCGTTTTTTACCGTAACATCTGTCTGTCAGAGATTAAAGTTCACCACCTTTCTTTGGCTTTGCACTTGAGTAGTACAGCTTTTCCTGCCCTTTGACTTTGGACTTTTCCGTATCGTTATGCTTGAGATACACATCTTGGAGACAACACGGAGTTGCTTTTTCATTTTATCCAGTTCTACTACCTTTGTCTTTTCACTGGAGTAAGTAGTCTATTTAGCGCATCTTCTGCCGATACATTTGCCTTTACACCTCACATTTTCCGTGGTCTGTTCTACTTGTCTACCTTACATTTTCCTTCCTTTTCTTGCCCTCATTTGGATTATTTTTTGAGATCATTCTTTTTCCCCCAGATACTAGTCTAGAAGTTATATATATTCTGTTTCCAGAAATTTCATCATGCATATTTTCAAATTATAAAATTAATCAACATGTTCACGCTCTTCCGAATGACAAAGACTTTAGGACTCCATTGCCCTCTGCCTGATCGTATGCCGCTGTGGTGCATTCCGCAACCACCGCAGGTGTGAGTTCACACCAGACTTTTAAGACCACTGAATTTGCTCGAAATTGGCATCATGAATCCAATCAATTATGGTCCACCCAGAATCAAATTGACAGCAAATTGCTGCCCGAGTGTCTGACTTACAACGAGCAGTCAGTCACCTTCCTGGGAGACCAGGTTATAAGCCTACAAAAGCAACTTAGACTCCGCTGTGACTGGAATATCACTCAATTTTGTGTTACACCTCATATATATATATAATCGAACTCGATTTCCTTGGGAAAACATTAAGAAACATCTACTTAATCAAGGAAATCTGACTGAAGAGATTGGAAATTTGCAACAAGAAATATTAAGTACCTTCAGTCACAAACTTAATTTGCTCTCTGAGGCTGACATTATTAATGGCATCTCATCTGGTTTAGAGTCAGCTGATCCATTTTCTCATCTTAAGATCTATGGGAATACCACTATAGTAACTTTTGGCATTATTTTAATCATTTGCTTATGCTTATTTATAGTCTGGAGAAAACTACCAAGACAAGAATCTGGAGACCAACGCCTCGCTATGATGGCCGTGCAACTTCATCAACTTATTT
>NW_012148108.1:354403-356052 GCF_000956105.1 Propithecus coquereli | reverse complement strand
CCCTCCTTCCCTTCATTGCTTTCTTTTTCAAATGAAAGGGATTCCTCATTCCTAAAAGAAAGTTGAAAACCTCAGATTGAGTTTAAACCCCCTCCCATTTTACAGGTAAAGAAACAGGCCTATAAAGAAATTAAGAAAGAAATTAAGCCTGAGGTTACCCAGCTGGCCGGCACTCGGGAACTTAGGAGAAGAAAGATAGAGCTCAGTTGCAGCCCAGAAGTGCACTGAGAAATTATTGAAAAGTAGAAGGGATTTCGTCGTATCTTATTAATTTCTTAGGAACTCTCCCTTAAAACATTTTAGCTAAAAAACGAAAATGTATTTATGTATTTAATGATCTCGTAAAGTTTTTTCCTATTATCTTGTGTCTTAAATTAGCAAAATGGCAGGAGCACATCACTTGCCATTCCTCGCTGGTAACGGGGCTGTTCTTGTTTAGTTCTTGGTACAATTCTTCGTTTTCTTTCACCACTTCTTGGACTCGCATCCTGAACATTCTCATTTCCTCCTGAAATAAAATTTACATAAATTGTCTCACACACACACACACACACACACACACACACACACACACCTCTGTTTCTTAGCTCCAGCGCCGCTGCTGTGGCTGGAATCTAACGGTGACAGCCACTAAACAGAGACTCACAATAGCACCAGCCTAAACTCTAGGTTCCAGCATCCAGCGCCTGCCCTCGGGGAGTTTGGTCTCGTGAGAAAACACGACACACAACCGCGAGGCCACGTACCAGGGACAAAGAACCCTGGCTCGTAAATATCCGATTCGAGGCACGAAAAAATAAAAAATAATTAAAAAAAAGAACAACAAAAAGAAAAGAATAACTGCATGAGAGCATTTAAAAAACTAATTAGTGAATGTAGTTTGGAAATTAAGTTGGAATTGATCAGGTAGAGACAGGATCGAGGACATATACAAAACGAAGAGAATTGCAAGGGGCATAGTGTATTTTTTAAAAAAATGGACTGAGAGTTTCTTTTGACTAGATCTTAAAGTATCAGGGAGACCTGCACTTCTGGACAAAATGGATTTACAGTGACAGAAATTTTATTCTTTAGCCTGATGAAATGTAAAAAACAGACAAAACAGATGGAGAAAAAGAAGTTCTTTGGGCACGAGACATGAAACAACAAAGAACACTGAAGCCAGAGAGACATAAACAAATCCGGTGAGGTCTGTGATTGCGGAGCTGCAGGAAGGAGGAACCCAGGCAGTCCACTCTGGCTCCGTGACTAGAGACAGGGCTGGGAGACTGGTGAGATCAAAGAGGCCGGGTTCTCGGCACAGAGTACCACAGAACAGAGAGCTCCATACTTAGAGAAATACTGAGACCTTCCCTTTGGGGATTCAGCACAGTATTATCACCATATGAATGTAAGGAAATGGTCCGAGGCTGGGAGGAAATAAATACCCTTTAGAGGTGTATAGAGGTTACAATCCCTGGCACTCACACACAACTGGGAATAATGCCTGTCTCTCTAGCCAGAGTGGAAGCCTCATAAGTCTTCGGGTGATGGGTAGAATAATCAATATTATATGGTTTAGGTTGTGTGGAAAATTAATCACAGACCAAAGCCTGTTCTTCTGGCTATTGAGGTTTAAAGTAAGATTCAAAAGGATCAAATTGTTTCTA